>NC_041380.1:332060415-332167210 GCF_002162155.2 Triticum dicoccoides | reverse complement strand
AGTGGGCTCGAGGCGGGGGTGGCCGGAGTCCGCAATGGCGAGGCGAACGACGTCGGGACGAAGAGGTCGAGGGAGGCATCCAGCAAGGTCCGACGAGGGGGAAAAGGCCTCCGGGCGACGGTGGAAATGTCGTCGAGCGGTGACAGGGGAGGGCACGACGGTCCTCGAGCATGGGGGCGCCGGGAGGAGGAGATCGGACAGGGGGTGCCCCTCCTCTATGCGTCTGTGTGTGTGTGTGTGTGTGTGTGTGTGTGTGTGTGAGTGAGTGTGTCGTGGGTGATGGCGCGGGGAGGGAACGAGGGAGAGTGAGGGGTAGTGGTTAGGGTTTCTGTCCGGTGGTTGCAGCGGCTTTAGTAGGCCAGAGAGATGGGTGGCCGGTTGGACCGGGGTGGGCCGTGCCCGGCTACCAGCTGGACCAAGAGGCCCGGGGGAGGGGGTCTGTCTTTCTCCTTATTTTTATTTTATTGAAAAACAAAGATTGAAAATGATTATTTAGGGTAACCAAAAGAGCTGAGAAAATGTGGGACTTAGCCTATCAAATAGTTTGCATCTTTAGGCGGTGCTACAAAAAGGTTTCGAGGCCAAAGGAAATCCATTTGCATTTTTCACAAATAAAATAGCACTTTAAAATGCTGAAATTGCATTGTAATAATTGCTACAGTCCATCTTAGCTCTTAGGTGTAGTTTTCCTTAACAATTAAATGTTATGGAATTTTCGCCAAGTGATGAACTATTTTGCAGCACCTTTGGTGCAACTCCATATCTCACTTGCAAATTGAATTGACTAGAATTTCAAATGGGATATCGAACAAAGGTGATTAAGCACTTTTTGGAAAAATTATTAGCTTAATCACAGAGGGTTACTATAGCATGACACTGGGGTGTTACAGCTACCAAACGTCACAACGTAACTGGGTGATTACAAAGGTGCTCTACAGGTGTCTCCGAAGGCACTTGTTGGGTTGGCGTATTTCGAGATTAGGATTTGTTACTCCGATTGTCAGAGAGGTATCTCCGGGCTCACTCGTTAGTTGCGCGATGGTGTATTACAGAATGAGTAAAGAGTCTTGCCGGTAACGAGAATGAACTAGGTATTAAGATACCGACGATCGAATCTCGGGCAAGTAACATACCAATGACAAAGGGAACAACGTATGTTGTTATGCGGTTTGACCGATAAAGATCTTCGTAGAATATGTAGGAGCCAATATGAGCATCCAGGTTCCACTATTGGTTATTGACCGGAGACATGTCTCGGTCATGTCTTCATAGTTCTGGAACCCGTAGGGTCCGCACGCTTAAAGTTCGATGACAGTTATATTATGAGTTTATGTGTTTTGATGTACCGAAGGAAGTTTGGAGTCCCAGATGTGATCACGGGCATGACGATGAGTCTTGAAATAGTCGAGACATAAAGATTGATATATTGGAAGCCAATATTTGGATATCGGAAGACTTCCGTGTGAAATCGGGATTTTACCGGAGTACCGAGGGTTACCGGAACCCCCCAACCGGGGTTTAATGGGCCAAGATAGGCCTTAGTGGAGAAGAGGAGGGGCGGCCAGGGCAGGCCGCTCGCCCACTCTCCCTCTAGTCCGAATTGGACAAGGAGGGGGGCGGCGCCCCCCTTTCCTTCCTCTCTCCCTCCTCCTTCCCCCTTCTCCTACTCCAACTAGGAAAGGAGGGAGTCCTACTCCCGGTGGGAGTAGGACTCCTCCCTAGCAAGCCTCCTCCTGGCCGGCCACCTCTCCCCCCTTGCTCCTTTATATACGGGGGCAGGGGGCACCTCTAGACACACCAATTGATCTCTTGGATCTCTTAGCCATGTGCGGTGCCCCCCTCCACCATAGTCCACCTCAATAATATCATAGTGGTTCTTAGGCGAAGCCCTGCGTCGGTAGAACATCATCACCGTCACCACGCCGTCATGCTGACGGAACTCTCCCTCAAAGCTCGGCTGCATCGGAGTTCAAGGGACTTCATCGAGTTGAATGTGTGCTGAACTTGGAGATGCCGTACGTTCGGTACTTGATCGGTCGGATCGTGAAGACGTACGACTACATCAATCGCGTTGTGCAAACGCTTCCACTTTTGGTCTACAAGGGTACATGGAAAACACTCTCCCCTCTCGTTGCTATGCATCACCATGATCCTGTGTGTGCGTAGGAATTTTTTCAAAATTAGTACGTTCCCCAACAGTGGCATCCGAGCCAGGTTTTATGCGTAGATGTTATATGCACGAGTAGAACACAAGTTAGTTGTGGGCAATATAAGTCATACAGCTTACCAGCATGTCATACTTTGGTTCAGCAGTATTGTTGGATGAAGCGGCCTGGACCGACATTACGCGTACGCTTATGCGAGACTGGTTCTACCGACGTGCTTTGCACATAGGTGGCTGGCGGGTGTCAGTTTCTCCAACTTTAGTTGAACCAAGTGTGGCTACGCCGGTCCTTAAGAAGGTTAAAACAGCACTAACTTGACAAACTATCGTTGTGGTTTTGATGCGTAGGTAAGAACGGTTCTTGCCCAGCACATAGCAGCCACGTAAAACTTGCAACAACAAAGTAGAGGACGTCTAACTTGTTTTTGCAGGGCATGTTGTGATGTGATATGGTCAAGGAATGATGCTATATTTTATTGTATGAGATGATCATGTTTTGTAACCGAGTTATCGGCAACTGGCAGGAGCCATATGGTTGTCGCTTTATTGTATGCAATGCAATCGCCCTGTAATGCTTTACTTTATCACTAAGTGGTAGCGATAGTCATAGAAGCATAAGTTGGCGAGACGACAACGATGCTACGATGGAGATCAAAGTGTCGCGCCGGTGACAATGGCGATCATGACGGTGCTTCGGAGATGAAGATCACAAGCACAAGATGATGATGGCCATATCACATCACTTATATTGATTGCATGTGATGTTTATCTTTTATTCATCTTATCTTGCTTTGATTGACGGTAACATTATAAGATGATCTCTCACTAAATTATCAAGGTATACGTGTTCTCCCTGAGTATGCACCGTTGCGAAAGTTCTTCGTGCGGAGACACCACGTGATGATCGGGTGTGATAGGCTCTACGTTCAAATAAAACGGGTGCAAAACAGTTGCACACGCGGAGTACTCAGGTTAAACTTGACGAGCCTAGCATATACAGATATGGCCTCGGAACACTGAGACCGAAAGGTCGAGCGTGAATCATATAGTAGATATGATCAACATAGTGATGTTCACCATTGAAACTACTCCATCTCATGTGATGATCGGACATGGTTTAGTTGATTTGGATCGCGTGATCACTTAGAGGATTAGAGGGATGTCTATCTAAGTGGGAGTTCTTAAGTAATATGATTAATTGAACTTAAATTTATCATGAACTTAGTACCTAATAGTATTTTGCTTGTCTATGTTGATTGTAGATAGATGGCTCGTGTTGTTGTTCCATTGAATTTTAATGCATTCCTTGAGAAAGCAAAGTTGAAAGATGATGGTAGCAATTACACGGACTAGGTCCATAACTTGAGGAATATCCTCGTTGCTGCACATAAGAATTACGTCTTGGAAGCACCGCTGGGTGCCAAGCCTACTGCAGATGCTACTGATGACGTTAAGAACATTTGGCAGAGTAAAGCTGATGACTACTCGACAGTTCAGTGTGCCATGATTTACGGCTTAGAACCAGGACTTCAACGATGTTTTGAACATCATGGAGCATATGAGATGTTCCAGGAGTTGAAGTTAATATTTCAAGCAAATGCCCGGATTGAGAGATATGAAGTCTCCAATAAGTTCTATAGCTGCAAGATGGAAGAGAATAGTTCTGTCAGTGAACATATACTCAAAATGTCTGAGTATCATAATCACTTGACTCAACTGGATCTTCCTATTGATAGTGTCATTGACAGAGTTCTTCAATCACTGCCACCAAGCTACAAAAGCTTCATGATGAACTATAATATGCAAGGGATGAATAAGACAATTCCCGAGCTCTTCGCGATGCTAAAGGCTGCGGAGTTAGAAATCAAAAAGGAGCATCAAGTGTTGATGGTCAACAAGACCACTACTTTCAAGAAAAAGGGTAGAGGGAAGAAGAAGGGGAACTTTAAGAAGAACGACAAACAAGTTGCTGCTCAAGAGAAGAAACCCAAGTCTGGACCTAAGCCTGAGACTGAGTGCTTCTACTGCAAACAGACTGGTCACTGGAAGCGGAACTATCCCAAGTATTTGGCAGATAAGAAGGATGGCAAGGTGAACAAAGGTATATGTGATATACATGTTATTGATGTGTACCTTACTAATGCTCGTAGTAGCACCTGGGTATTTGATACTGGTTCTGTTGCTAATATTTGCAACTCGAAACAGGGGCTACAGATTAAGCAAAGATTGTCTAAGGACGAGGTGACGATGCGCGTGGGAAATGGTTCCAAAGTCGATGTGATCGCGGTCGGCACACTACCTCTACATCTACCTTCGGGATTAGCTTTAGACCTGAATAATTGTTATTTGGTGCCAGCATTGAGCATGAACATTATATCTAGATCTTGTTTGATGCGAGACGGTTATTCATTTAAATCAGAGAATAATGGTTGTTCTATTTATATGAGTAATATCTTTTATGGTCATGCACCCTTGAAGAGTGGTTTATTCTTATTGAATCTCGATAGTAGTGATACACATATTCATAATATTGAAGCCAAAAGATGAAGAGTTGATAATGATAGTGCAACTTATTTGTTGCACCGCCGTTTAGGTCATATTGGTGTAAAGCGCATAAAGAAACTCCATACTGATGGACTTTTGGAACCACTTGATTATGAATCACTTGGTACTTGCGAACTGTGCCTCATGGGCAAGATGACTAAAACGCCGTTCTCCGGAACTATGGAGCGAGCAACAGATTTGTTGGAAATCGTACATACAGATGTATGTGGTCCGATGAATGTTGAGGCTCGCAGCGAGTATCATTATTTTCTCACCTTCACAGATGATTTAAGCAGATATGGGTATATCTACTTAATGAAACATAAGTTTGAAACATTTGAAAAGTTCAAAGAATTTCAGCGTGAAGTTGAAAATCATCATAACAAGAAAATAAAGTTTCTACGATCTGATCGTGGAGGAGAATATTTGAGTTACGAGTTTGGTCTTCATTTGAAACAATGCGGGATAGTTTCGCAACTCACGCCACCCGGAACACCACAGCGTAATGGTGTGTTCGAACATCGTAATCGTACTATACTAGATATGGTGCGATCTATGATGTCTCTTACTGATTTACCGCTATAATTTTGAGGTTATGCTTTAGAGATGGTTGCATTCACGTTAAATAGGGCACCATCAAAATCCGTTGAGACGATGCCTTATGAACTGTGGTTTGGCCAGAAACCAAAGTTGTCGTTTCTTAAAGTTTGGGGCTGCGATGCTTATGTGAAAAAGCTTCAACCTGATAAGCTCGAATCCAAATCGGAGAAATGTGTCTTCATAGGATACCCAAAGGAAATTGTTGGGTACACCTTCTATCACAGATCTGAAGGCAAAACTTTTGTTGCTAAATTTGGATCCTTTCTAGAGAAGGAGTTTCTCTCGATAGAAGTGAGTGGGAGGAAAGTAGAACTTGATGAGGTAACTGTACCTGCTCCCTTACTGGCAAGTAGTTCATCACAGAAACCAGTTCCTGTGACACCTACACCAATTAGTGAGGAAGTTAATGATGATGATCATGAAACTTCAGATCAAGTTGTTACTAAACCTCGTAGTTCAACCAGAGTGAGATCCGCACCAGAGTGGTACGGTAATCCTGTTCTGGAGGTTATGTTGCTAGACCATGACGAACCTACGAACTATGAAGAAGCGATGGTGAGCCCAAATTCCGCAAAATGGCTTGAGGCCATGAAATTTGAGATGGGATCCATGAATGAGAACAAAGTGTGGACTTTGGTTGACTTGCCCGATGATCGGCAAGCCATTGAAAATAAATGGATCTTCAAGAAGAAGACTGACGCTGACGGTAATGTTACTGTCTATAAAGATCGACTTGTTGCAAAAGGTTTTCGACAAGTTCAGGGGATTGACTATGATGAGACTTTCTCACCCGTAGCGATGCTTAAGTCTATCTGAATCATGTTAGCAATTGTTGCATTTTATGATAGGAAATTTGGCAAATGGATGTCAAAACTGCATTCCTGAATGGATTTCTGGAAGTAGAGTTGTATATGATGCAACCGGAAGGTTTTGTCGATCCAAAGGGAGCTAACAAAGTGTGCAAGCTCCGGTGATCCATTTATGGACTGGTGCAAGCCTCTCGGAGTTGGAATAAACGTTTTGATAGTGTGATCAAAGAATATGGTTTTATACAGACTTTTGGAGAAGCCTGTATTTACAAGAAAGTGAGTGGGAGCTCTGTAGCATTTTTGATATTATATGTGGATGACATATTGCTGTTTGGAAATGATATAGAATTTCTGGATAGCATAAAGGGATACTTGAATCAGAGTTTTTCAATGAAGGACCTTGGTGAAGCTGCTTATATATTGGGCATCAAGATCTATAGAGATAGATCAAGACGCTTAATTGGACATTCACAAAGCACATACCTTGACAAAGTTTTGAAGAAGTTCAAAATGGATCAAGCAAAGAAAGGGTTCTTGCCTGTGTTACAAGGTGTGAAGTTGAGTAAGACTCAATGTCCGATCACTACAGAAGATAGAAAGAAGATGAAAGATGTTCCCTATGCTTCAGCCATAGGCTCTATCATGTATGCAATGCTGTGTGCCAGACCTGGTGTGTGCCTTGCTATAAGTTTAGTAGGGAGGTACCAAAGTAATCCAGGAGTGGATCACTGGACAGCGGTCAAGAACATCCTGAAATACCTGAAAAGGACTAAGGATATGTTTCTCATTTATGGAGGTGACAAAGAGCTAGTCGTAAATGGTTACGTCGATGCAAGCTTTGACACTGATCCGGACGATTCTAAATCGCAAACCGGATACGTGTTTACATTGAACGATGGAGCTGTCAGTTGGTGCGGTTCTAAACAAAGCGTTGTGGCGGGATCTACGTGTGAAATGGAGTACATAGCTACTTCGGAAGCAGCAAATGAAGGAGTCTGGATGAAGGAGTTCATATCCGATCTCGGTGTCATACCTAGTGCATCGGGTCCAATGAAAATCTTTTGTGACAATACTGGTGCAATTGCCTTGGCAAAGGAATCCAGATTTCACAAGAGAACCAAGCACATCAAGAGACGCTTGAACTCCATCCGGGATCAAGTCCAGGTGGGAGACATAGAAATTTACAAGATACATACGGATCTGAATGTTGCAGACCCGTTGACTAAGCCTCTTCCACGAGCAAAACATGATCAGCACCAAGACTCCATGGGTGTAAGAATAATTACTATGTAATCTAGATTATTGACTCTGGTGCAAGTGGCAGACTGAAGGAAATATGCCCTAGAGGCAATAATAAAGTTATTATTTATTTCCTTATATCATGATAAATGTTTATTATTCATGCTAGAATTGTATTAACCGGAAACGTAATACTTGTGTGAATACATAAACAAACAGAGTGTCACTAGTATGCCTCTACTTGACTAGCTCGTTGATCAAAGATGGTTATGTTTCCTAGCCATTGACATGAGTTGTCATTTGATTAGCAGGATCACATCATTAGGAGAATGATGTTATTGACTTGACCCATTCCGTTAGCTTAGCACACGATGGGTTAATATTCTGCTATTGATTTCTACATGACTTATACATGTTCCTATGACTATGAGATTATGCAACTACGGTTTACCGGAGGAACACTTTGTGTGCTACCAAACGTCACAATGTAACTGGGTGATTATAAAGGTGCTCTACAGGTGTCTCCGAAGGTACTTGTTGGGTTGGCGTATTTCGAGATTAGGATTTGTCGCTCCGATTATCGGAGAGGTATCTCTGGGCCCACTCGGTAATACACATCACTATAAGCCTTGCAAGCATTGAAACTAATGAGTTAGTTGTGGGATGATGTGTTACAGAACGAGTAAAGAGACTTGCCGGTAACGAGAATGAACTAGGTATTAAGATACCGACGATCGAATCTCGGGCAAGTAACATACCGATGACAAAGGGAACAACGTATGTTGTTATGTGGTTTGACCGATAAAGATCTTCGTAGAATATGTAGGAGCCAATATGAGCATCTAGGTTTCGCTATTGGCTATTGATCGGAGACATGTCTCGGTCATGTCTACATAGTTCTCGAACCCGTAGGGTCCGCATGCTTAAAGTTCGATGACGGTTATATTATGAGTTTATGTGTTTTGATGTACCTAAGGAAGTTCAGAGTCCCGGATGTGATCACGGACATGATGAGGAGTCTCGAAATGGTCGAGACATAAAGATTGATATATTGGAAGCCTATATTTGGATATCGGAAGTGTTTCGGGTGAAATCGGGATTTTGCCGGAGTACCGGGGGTTACCGGAACCGGGGGGTTTAATGGGCCAAGATGGGCCTTAGTGGAGAAGAGGAGGGGCGGCCAGGGCAGGCCGCTCGCCCCCTCTCCCTCTAGTCCGAATTGGACAAGGAGGGGGGCGGTGCCCCCCTTTCCTTCCTCTCTCCCTCCTCCTTCCCCCTTCTCCTACTCCAACTAGGAAAGGAGGGATTCCTACTCCAGTGGGAGTAGGACTTCTCCCTGGCGCGCCTCCTCCTAGCCGGCCGCCTCTCCCCCTTCCTCCTTTATATACGGGGGCAGGGGGCACCTCTAGACACAACAATTGATCCGTTGGATCTCTTAGCCGTGTGCGGTGCCCCCCTCCACCATAGTCCACCTCGATAATATTGTAGTGGTGCTTATGAGAAGCCCTGCGTCGGTAGAACATCATCATCGTCACCACCATCGTGCTAACGGAACTCTCCCTCAAAGCTCGGCTGGATCGAAGTTCGAGGGACGTCATCGAGATGAACGTGTGCTAAACTCGGAGGTGTCGTATGTTTGGTACTTGATCGGTCGGATCGTGAAGACGTACGACTACATCAATCACGTTGTGCAAACGCTTCCGCTTTCGGTCTACGAGGGTACGTGGACAACACTCTCCCCTCTCGTTGCTATGCATCACCATGATCCTGTGTGTGCATTGGAAATTTTTTGAAATTACTACGTTCCCCAACAACAAAATCCTCCACATGTTTAATTAATGGATAACAACAATGGACATGCTTCATGAGACGGTTGATCTTAAGCATTAGAAGGCATGCAGGTGCTATCTAGCATTTGTAATGTGACGCATAATAAAGAGTTATATGTTTTTGTACCACTTTCTTTGTTTTGTGCATCAATCCAGGTATATAAGTCCATTTATGTATACATCGTCGAGTTGCATTTTTTATACAAATATATTGCAAGTGAAATTTCAATATTTTTCTTTTATTACCAACTCTCTTTTCTATACATGTAAAATTTGACATGCATTATATTTGCATATGAAACAAGTAAAAAAATTAAAAAGCCCGTGGAAACGCACGGGCATTCTACTAGTAATTTCAAAAGGCAAGTTCCAGGTAGGTAGTTGAAAAATAGGTGCAGAAATTAAGGCTTTCTTGAGTGTTTCGAAAGCTTCTAAACAATCATCATCAAAAACAAAAGCAACATCCTTTTGTAAAAGATTTTAAGAGGCCTAGAAATTTTAGAAAAGTCTTTGATAAATCTCCTATAGAAACTAGCATGACCTAAGAAACTACGAATACCTTTGATATCTTTAGGACATGGCATTTTCTCAATTGCATCAACCTTAGCTTTGTCCACTTCAATACCTCTTTCAGAAATTTTATGGCCCAAAACAATACCTTCATTAACCATAAAGTGGCACTTCTCCCAATTCAAGACAAGATTTGTTTGCTCGCATCTCTACAAAACTAGATCAAGATTGCTTAAACAATCATCAAAAGACTTCCCATAAACAGAAAAGTCATCTATGAAAACCTCAACAATCTTTTCACAAAAGTTAGAGAATATAGCAGTCATACATCTTTGAAAGGTAGCAGGTGCATTGCATAAACCAAAAGGCATAAGTCTATAAGCATAAGTTCCAAAGGGACAAGTGAACGTGGTCTTTTCTTGATCAAGTTGAGAAACAGGTATTTGTGAAAAACCAGAGTATCCATCAAGGAAGCAAAAATGTGTGTGCTTAGATAATCTTTCTAGCATTTGATCAATAAAAGGCAGAGGGTAATGATCTTTTCTAGTTGCTTTGATTAATTTTCTAAAATCAATTACCATTCTATGGCCTATAACAATTCTTTGTGGAATAAGTTCATTCTTATCATTAGGAACAATGGTAATACCTCCTTTCTAAGGGACACAAGAACAGGACTTACCCATCTACTATCAACTATATGATAGATTATACCTGCTTCCAGAAGTTTTAATATTTCTGTTTTTACCACTGCCTTCATCTTCGGATTTAACCGATGTTGGTGATCAACAACAGGTTTAGCATCAGGTTCCATATTAATCTTGTGCTGACATAGAGTGGGACTAATGCCCTTTAAATCATCAAGAGTATATCCAATAGCAGCTCGGTGCTTCCTTAGAACTTCCAATAATCTTTCTTCTTCATGTTCTGAAAGGTTAGCACTAATAATAACAGGATAAATCTACTTCTCATCAAGATAAGCATATTTCAAAGTGTATGGCAATTGTTTTAATTCAAACATAGGATCACCGTTAGGCAGAGAAGGACCTCCTAGAGTTTCAATAGGCAAATTGTGTTTAAGCAGAGGATGTTGTTCAAAGAAAATCTTATCTATTTCATTTCTTTCATGCATATGTAAATTATTTTGATGGTATAGCAGATATTGTTCTAGTGGATCAGTAGGAGGCACGGAAATAGAAGCAAGACCAATTATTTCATCCTTACTAGGCAATTCTTTTTCATGAAGCTTTTTGCTAAACTTGGAAAAATTAAACTCATGAGACTCATCACCAAGGCTAACACTGACAGTTTGTTTCTCACAATCTATTTTAGCATTAATGGTGTTCAAGAAAGGTCTGCCAAAGATAATGGGACAAAAATCATCTTGTGGGGAACCAGGAAGAAAACAATCTGTAGGGTATTTTATTTTCCCACACAAGACTTCAACATCTCTAACAATCCCAATTGGTGATATAGTATCTCTATTAGCAAGTTTAATAGTAAAATCTATGTCTTCTATCTGTAGCGACCAAACCTCAAATGGTCCAATCTCTATGCTCCGGTGTCATCCCTGGATCAGTAATGCTGACACCACACAGTACTTGAAGGATTTATAACAGAGTAGCGATCACACACTTATTACATCGAGTGTCTCCAAAAGAGAACTTATTACAGTAAATATGGCTTAAGGCCATCTAATAACGATAACAGTGGAAGGCTTGGAAGATAAGTGAGTCCATCATCTCCAACGGCATCACTGAGTATAGAACCACGACCTAAAACTCCTTAATCATCGTCTAAAAAGCCTGCAACATTAACATTGCGGCCCGAAACGGGTCAGCACATGGAATATGCTGGCAATGTAACACATAGAGAGTAATGGAAAGAAACAGTTATTCTATATGCATATTTGGCTGGTGGAAAGCTCTATGGTTACAGTTTTGCGAAAAGCTAATTTCCCTACTACAAAGGAATAAATTTATTTAACTATCATGGTGGTTGTTAAACATTGAGAATGGTTGACAGCATTCTCAATCCCAATTAAACATCATCATTAAACAAACCCGTCAAAATTAAATTTTATAGTAACATGTTGAGATTCACATGATAATCCAGGTACTAGATACTCAAGATGTCCATAACCAGGGACACGGCTAACCATGATTAGTTTATACACTCTGCAGAGGTTTGCGCACTTTTCCCCACAAGACTCGATCGCCTCCGTTTGGTTTCTCACACTACACGGTGTTTGAGAAACGGATGACAGAGACATAGTCTTTCAGAAGCGCTAGCACCTTACGATGGGTAGACCGTACCACCTACATCCCGTACATCTACTAGTCTACCACTGTAAGAGTTCGCACGACTTAGTCAACTATTCTAGAGCCCATAATAGCTTGTGGCTACACACGGAAGTTTCTAGCATGAATAATCGCATGATCCCTTTGAGCCTGGGTGGCGGTCCATGAAGAAAAACAGGCAATCCTGGAATACCCAGGTACCTCAATCCACCCAGATGTGTGTTTAAGTTGCCACCTTAAATAAACCATTAATTAACAATCTCACATCTGTCATGGATACACTCACCCAATCCACGTCTACTAGCATAGCATGGCATAATAAGCAACGTAGAAGTAACTCCCAAAGGTTTGATAATAAACAGGTAATAGGTACTACCTCAACTACTTCCCAAACCCACAATTTAATTTGGAACCTAATCATGCAATGTGTAAGTATTGATCTAATGCAATAAAACTGGGTAGTAGGAGGTATGATCAAAGTGTTACTTGCCTTGCTGATGATCCGGGAAACCTAGCGATTCGAAGTAACAAGTGGCGCACTCCGGGTACTCTATCGCAAACAAACAAGCATACAATATGTACTCAACTAATGCACATGTAAAACTCAAATAAGAGATCTAACTAGAAGGTTCAACTTAAGAACTCCGGTTGGCATTAAGAATCAAATCGAACGAAGCAACGAAAGACAAACGGCAAAAGAAACAGGCTTCGTTTACTATTCTGGATCTAAGGCAATTTTTTATAGTGGCAAAAACTTGTTTGAGTTGGTTAATCGGAAAGAGGGTTTCGAGACAAAACTCCATGCGCTTGAATCACCTGATTCTGATAAACGAGCGAAAAGTTAGACTAAAACGAAAATCAGATCAGAAATCGCGATCAGAAAAATCACGGATTTAATCCGAGAAAAAGAAAAACGACGAATGTTCGTTAAAACGAACGAATGGGCGAATGCTCACTATTTAAATAAACCAGAAAATCGATCTATTTAAAAAACCGAAACTAAAAAAACAAACAAAACCGATGGAAAACCGAACGGTTTTTCGGGAAAAACCGGCGACTAAAAAAAACTACCTCCGGCAACTCCGGCGACTAGTCTGGCGGTGGCGGCGGTGGTTCGGCGGCGGCGGCAGTGGTCCGGTGGCGGCATGGGTCAGCGGCGCGGGGCGAAGGCGGCGGCGGCGGCGCGGGGCGAAGGAGGCGGCGGCGGCGAAGGCGGCGGCGGGGCGCGGGGCTAGGGTTTGGGGGGGTTCCGGCTGGGCCTCCCCGGCTTATAAAGCCGGACGGGCCTTAGTGTCCGGGTCGGACACGGCCCGTAGGTCAGTTGCGTTTTTTATATATAAATAGTTACGCTCAGAAAAAAACAAAAGGACTACTAAACGGACTCCAAAAATCCCAAAATAAATTTTTCCCGGCTTCTAAAATCAAGCCGCACAGGATGAACATTTATTTGGGGCCTAAATGCAATTTTGAAAAACATGCATTTTTCCTAAATTCAAATAAAATAGCAAATAAAACCAAATAAAATCTTGTTTGATTTTTTTATTAAATCCTCAATATTTCTTTATTTTGGGCAAGTCATTTTATTCCCTCTCTCATATTTTTATATTAGAAATAATTGAAGATAAAATAAATAAAATCCAATGATCCTATTCTCACAATTTGAGACAACTCAAACATGAAAATAACGAAATCCCCAACTCTCTCCGAGGGTCCTTGAGTTGTGAAAATTTCTAGGATCAACCAAAATGCAATAAATATGATATGCAATGATGATCTAGTGTATAACATTCCAAATTGAAAATTTGGGATGTTACAAACCTACCCCCCTTAAGATGAATCTCGCCCTCGAGATTCGGGTTGGCTAGAAAATAGGTGAGGGTGGTCCTTCAGCAAATCTTCCTCTCGTTCCCAGGTGGCTTCATCCTCCGCGTGGTGGCTCCACTAAACCTTGCTAAATTTGATAATCTTGTTGCGGGTGACTCGACTGGCATATTCTAGAATCTTAACTGGTTTCTCTTCATAGGTCAAATCACTGTCCAACTGAATTGCTTCCAGTGGTACCGTATCTCTTAGCGGTATGTCAGCCATCTCTGCGTGGCACTTCTTCAACTGGGATACATGAAACATGTTGTGAACTCCTGACAGTCCTTCGGGTAATTCCAACTTGTTGGCTACTTCTCCCATACGCTCCAAAACTTTGTATGGGCCTACAAAACGTGGCGCTAATTTTCCCTTAACTCCAAAGCGCTTAACTCCTCGAAGTGGTGATACTCGAAGATAAACTCGGTCTCCAGCTTCGTAAACTGTCTCCTTGCGTTTAGAATCTGCATAACTCTTCTGTCTGGATTGAGCTACCTTTAGCCTGTCGCGAATTAATTTCACTTTCTGTTCAGACTCCTTTATCAGATCCGGTCCAAACAACTGGCGATCTCCAACTTCATCCCAGGACAATGGGGTCCTGCACCTCCTTCCGTACAAGGCTTTGAAAGGGGCCATCTTCAAACTGGATTGATAGCTGTTGTTGTAAGAGAACTCTACATACAGCAAATTCTCATCCCAACTAGATCCGTAATCTAGCGCACAAGCTCTTAGCATATCCTCCAAAATCTGATTGACTCTCTCAGTCTATCCATCTGTCTGCGGGTGGAAAGCTGTGCTAAACTCTAGTCTGGTTCCTAAAGTCTCATGCAACTGATTCCAAAACTTTGAGGTAAACTGGGTTCTCTATCTGATACAATGCTCCTTGGAACTCCATGCAGACATACGATTCTGGTCATGTATATCTTTTCCAACTTTGCACTGGTATAGGTAGTCTTCACTTGAATGAAATGAGCTACCTTTGTCAAACGATCGACTACAACCCATATCGAGTCATAGCCTGAACGTGTTCTGGGCAATCCTGTAATAAAATCCATGCCTAGCTTATCCCACTTCCATTCGGGTATCGGCAATGGTTGTAGCAATCATGCTGGCTTCTGATGCTCTGCCTTCACTCTCTGACATACATCACAAACTGCTACATACTCTGCAATATCCTTCTTCATTCCGGTCCACCAGAAAATATCCTTCAAATCCAAATACATCTTGGTATATCCTGGATGAATCGAGTATGGTGAATCATGGGCCTCTTGTAAAATTAACTTCCTGATCTCCGAATCATTTGGTACATAGACACGGTCTTCAAACCATAAGGTATCGTGCTCATCCTCACGGAATCCCTTAGCTTTTCCTTTGCTCATTATCTCCTTAATAGAGGCAATCTCCTTGTCAGTCCTTTGAGCTTCTCTGATCTTTTCCATCAATGTAGACTGAATCTCCAATGCTGCTACATAGCCCTTCGGGACTATTTCCAAACATAGCTCTCGAAGATTTTCGGCTAACTCCCTTGGTAAATCTCCCGTCATTAAGGTGTTGACGTGGCTCTTACGGCTCAACGCGTCAGCTACTACGTTAGCCTTTCCAGGGTGATAATGCAATCTCATATCATAATCCTTGATGAGCTCCAACCATCTCCTTTGTCTAAGATTCAACTCCTTCTATGTGAAAATATACTTCAAACTCTTATGATTAGTATACACTTCGCAATGGTTTCCAATCAGAAAATGTCTCCAAGTCTTCAGTGCATGCACTACGGCTGCTAACTCCAAATCATGTGTAGCATAGTTCAACTCATGAGGCTTAAGATGTCGTGAGGCATATGAAATAACTCTCCCTTCCTGCATAAGCACTGCTCCAAGTCCTCGACGTGAAGCGTCACAATACACCTCATAATCCTTGGTCTGGTTCGGTAAAATCAACACTGGTGAGGTAACCAAACGTTTCTTCAACTCCTGAAAACTAGCCTCACATTCCTCCGTCCATATGAACTTGGTATCCTTCTTCAACAACTCCGTCATAGGCTTCGCAATCTTTGAGAAGTTCTCAATAAACCTCCGGTAGTATCCTGCGAGTCCAAGAAAACTTCGGATCTCTCCAACTGTGGTTGGTGCTTCCCACTTAGTCACGGTATCAACTTTAGTGGGATCTACTGCTATACCTTCTCCGGATATAACGTGTCCTAGAAATCCAACTTCTTTCAACCAAAACTCACATTTGCTAAAGTTGGCATATAACTGATGTTCTCTGAGCTTTCCAAGAACCAAACGCAAATGTTCCTTATGCTCCTCTTCATTCTTCGAGTAAACCAGGATATCATCAATGAACACTACGACAAACTTATCCAGAAACTCCATAAACACTTTGTTCATCATGTTCATAAAATATGAAGGTGCGTTAGTCAGACCAAATGACATAACGGTATACTCGTACAACCCATACCTGGTGGTAAAAGCCGTCTTGGGTATATCCTGTTCCCGAATCTTCAACTGGTGGTATCCTGATCGCATATCGATCTTGGAAAATACCTTAGCTCCTTGGAATCGATCAAACAGATCATTGATCATCGGTAGTGGGTACTTGTTCTTGATGGTTACTTCATTCAATCCTCGATAATCGACAACCATCCTTAACGATCCATCCTTCTTTTTTACTAGAAGTACTGGCGATCCCCAAGGTGAAGAACTTGGGCGAATATATCCTTTATCCAGTAACTCCTTAATTTGCTTCTTAATTTCCACCAAATCCTTTGCAGGCATCCTATATGGTCTCTTTGATATTGGCCCTGTGCCTGGCAAAAGCTCAATCAAAAACTCAATATCTCTATCCAGTGGCATGCCTGGCAACTCTTCTGGAAATACTTCGGGGAAATCCTTCACTACTGGTACTTCCTCCTGCACAACTCCTGTTAAACAATTTACTTGAGTCCTCTTTGGCACATGTCGGGATACATACTTGATCCTTCTCCCTTCTGGGGTGGTAAGAAAAATTGACTTACTGGCACATTCAATATTCCCTTCATACTTTGACAACCAATCCATGCCTAATATCACATCCAATCCTTAAGATTCCAACACTATTAGGTCTGAGGGAAATACATAGTTACCAATCCTTAATGGTAACCGATCACACCATAGGCTAGCCATATATTCTGCTCCAGGCGAAGTTACTAACATGGGTGACCTAAGATCTTGGGTTGGCAGTTTATACTTATCCACAAATCCCCTTGATATGAATGAATGCGATGCACCAGTATCAAAAGAACGAGTGAAGTAAATGACTTAACCAAAAACTTACCGGTTACTGCATCCGGCTTCTCTTCAACCTCTTCCACGTTAACGTGGTTCACCTATCCCCTGTTGAAAGGGTTCGGCTTGTTCCCAGAGCTTCCATTGCCATTTCCATTCTGGGATTTAGGACATTCATTGGCATAATGTCCGGTCTTCTGGCACTTAAAGCAAGTGACTTGGCTCAGGTCTCTCTTGGCTGGGGTCGATGGGTTGGGGCGGTTCTAGCCGTTGCTTCCTCCATTCACATTACCATTCTTGGTGCCGTTGTGGTTGTGCGAGCTTCCTCCTCCATCGGTATGCTGGAAATGTCCTCCCGGTCTAGGGGTAAAACGTGGCTTCTGCTGAGCTCCTGAATTGTACTTTCCTTGTCCATACTTCCTCTTGCGATTTTCAATTTGCTGCTGCTTCCCTTCAATCATAAGAGCATGATCTACCAACTCCTGGTAGTTGTTGAAGGTTGCTACCATCAACTGCATGCTCAACTCATCATTCAGTCCTTCCAGAAATTTCTCCTGCTTTGCTGCATCCGTAGCAATGTCATCTGGGGCATAACATGCTAATTTACTAAAGTCCTCCACATACTGGCCAACTGTCCGTCCTCCTTGGCGTAAGTTGTGAAACTCTCGCTTCTTCATGGCCATAGCTCCTGCTGAAACATGGGCAGTTCGAAAAGCCTGCTGAAACTGGTCACATGTGACAGTATCGACAGGGAAAGTGGCTGTGAAATTCTCCCACCATGATGCTGTAGGTCCTTCAAGCTGATGTGCGGTAAACTTCACCTTCTCCGCATCCGTGCATCCTGTTGTGGTCAACTCTCTAGCTGTCTTGCGGAGCCAATCATCTGATACTATCGGCTCGGTGCTACTGGAAAACACCGGCAGATTTAGCCTAAGAAAACGGGCTAAGTGATCAACAAGTGGTGGTGGTGGCGATGGGTTGTTGTTGTTGTTGTTCCCTTGATTCTGATTCTGGACTAGTAACTGCACCAATGTGTTCTGCTGCTGGATCAACTGGGTGAGCTCCGGTGGAAAGGTAAATCCGGGGTCACGTCTCGGAGGCATCTGAGGGTTTAGAAAAGATGAGATTTAAGAATAGAGGGGGTCTAAAGAGAAAACACTACCCATATGCACATGAGGCAAAAGCAAACAATTCATTCAATCAAACAAGGGCATACAATCGATCTAACTATCGCAAAAGTGCTCGAACTATAATATTTACATGGTGGACTACTACTACTGTTGGGGTGGTCTACTAGAAATATTCTTCGGTTGCAGACTCCATGATATCTGCTCCGGCTTCATCAACATAGTCATCATCGCTATCGTCGGGATCCGAGTCGGTGTCGTCGATGATGATGTAGTCTTCCGGGCGAATCTCCTTGGTTCTTCATCTTCTTCTACTGGTGTAGGGCCTCCCATAAATATTCCAATCTTCTTGATCAGATCATCATTCTTCTCTACTAATACTTCAATTTCTTCTTCATAATCTTCACGTGTAGCCTTGAGTTCTTCCTCCAGTTCCTTGATTCTTGTCTTTGCCTTCTTCAGGTCTATCATGTCGGCGCACATCTGGTTCTCCTGACGTCTAATGTGCTGGTTTAACTCCTGGATAAAAGCTGCAACTGATCTATCCTTCTTGGTGTTGATCATCTCCCAGTGCTCATCTCGGCGCCCACAAATCTGGTAGATAGTATCCTTGAGATCATTGCGGTAGACTTCTCCAATGCATCCCATGGCGATGTGAGCTCCCATGCTCTTTCCTAGGCTCCAAGTTGGTGCATCAAAAGAAAACTCTATGGGCTCAGTGACTGGAATGAACGTCCTTCCTGGAACTTGAACTTGAATCATCCAGCGCTCTTCTTCGGGTAAAGTGGCGTTGTAGGTTCCGGTGAAGCTTGGTACTCCTATGTTCAGGTATCTAGTGACTTCCTTCAAGTGACGTCCAAAGGGTGTATCTTCCTCCGATTGAGTAAACTTGTTCCTTGCATCCGCCATCCTAAAAGAGTAGAAAAGATGAGGAGTCAGAAAGAGAAAAGAGTGAGTAGTAATCTAGATCTTTAGCTTAGTGGTCGTGTCCTACAGTCAGTGTGTGCTCTGATACCATCTCGTAGTGACCAGACCTCAAACGGTCCAATCTCTGTGCTCCGGTGTCATCCCTGGATCAGTAATGCTGACACCACACAGTACTTGAAGGATTTCTAACAGAGTAGCGATCACACACTTATTACATCAAGTGTCTCCAAAAGAGAACTTATTATAGTAAATATGGCTTAAGGCCATCTAATAACGATAACAGTGGAAGGCTTGGAAGATAAGTGAGTCCATCAACTCCAACGGCATCACTGAGTATAGAACCACGACCTAAAACTCCTTAATCATCGTCTGAAAAGCCTGTAACATTAATGTTGCAGCCCGAAACGGGTCAGCACATGGAATATGCTGGCAATGTAACACATAGAGAGTAATGGAAAGAAACAGCTATTCTGTATGCATATTTGGTTGGTGGAAAGCTCTATGGTTATAGTTTTGCGAAAAGCTAATTTTTCCCTACTACAAAGGAATAAATTTATTTAACTATCATGGTGGTTGTTAAACATTGAGAATAGTTGACAGCATTCTCAATCCCAATTAAACATCATCATTAAACAAACCCGTCAAAATTAAATTTTATAGTAACATGTTGAGATTCACATGATAATCCAGGTACTAGATACTCAAGATGTCCATAACCGGGGACACGGCTAACCATGATTAGTTTATACACTTTGCAGAGGTTTGCGCACTTTTCCCCACAAGACTTGATCGCCTCCGTTTGGTTTCTCGCACTACACGGTGTTTGAGAAATGGATGACCGAGACATAGTCTTTTAGAAGTGCTAGCACCTTGCGATGGTAGACCGTACCACCTACATCCCCTACATCTGCTAGTCTACCACTGTAAGAGTTCGCACGACTTAGTCAACTATGCTAGAGCCCATAATAGCTTGTGGCTGCACACAAAAGTTTCTAGCATGAATAATCTCATGATCCCTTTGAGCCTGGGTGGCGGTCCATGAAGAAAAACAGGCAATCCTGGAATACCCAGGTACCTCAATCCACCCAGATGTGTGTTTAAGTTGCCACCTTAAATAAACCATTAATTAACAATCTCCCATCTGTCATGGATACACTCACCCAATCCACGTCTACTAGCATAGCATGGCATAATAAGCAACGTAGAAGTAACTCCCAAAGGTTTGATAATAAACAGGTAATAGATACTACATCAACTACTTCCCAAACCCACAATTTAATTTGGATCCTAATCATGCAATGTGTAAGGATTGATCTAATGCAATAAAACTAGGTAGTAGGAGGTATGATCAAAGTGTTACTTGCCTTGCTGATGATCCGGGAAACCTAGCGATTCGAAGTAACAAGCGGTGCACTTCGGGTACTCTATCGCAAACAAACAAGCATACAATAAGTACTCAAATAATGCACAGGTAAAACTCAAATAAGAGATCTAACCAGAAGGTTCAACTTAAGAACTCCGGTTGGCAAAAAGAATCAAATCGAACGAAGCAACGAAAGACAAACGGCAAAAGAAACAGTCTTCGTTTACTATTCTGGATCTAAGGCAATTTTTTATAGTGGCAAAAACTTGTTTGAGTTGGTTAATCGGAAAGAGGGTTTCGAGATGAAACTCCAGGCGCTTGAATCGTCTGATTCCGATAAACGAGCGAAAAGTTAGACTAAAACGAAAATCGGATCAGAAATCGCGATCAGAAAAATCGTGGATTTAATCCGAGAAAAAGAAAAACGACGAACGTTCGTCAAAATGAACGAACGGGCGAACACTCACTATTTAAATAAACCAGAAAACTGATCTATTTAAAAAACCGAAACTTAAAAAAAACGAACAAAACCGTCGGAAAACCGAATGGTTTTTCGAGAAAAACCGGTGACTAAAAAAAACTACCTCCGGCAACTCCGGCGACTAGTCCGGCGGCGGCGGCGGCGGTCAGCGGCGCGGGGCGAAGGCGGCGGCGGCGCGGGGCGAAGGCGGCGGCGGTGGCGGCGGCGAAGGCGGCGGCGGCGAAGGCGGCAGTGGGGCGCGGGGCTAGGGTTTGGGGGGGTTCCGGCTAGGCCTCCCTGGCTTATAAAGCCGGACGGGCCTTAGTGTCCGGGTCGGACACGGCCCATAGGTCAGTTGCGTTTTTATATAAATAGTTACGCTCAGAAAAAAACAAAAGGACTACTAAACGAACTACTAAACGGACTCCAAAAATCCCGAAATAAATTTTCCCCGGCTTCTAAAATCAAGCCGCACAGGATGAACATTTATTTGGGGCCTAAATGAAAATTTGAAAAATGCGCATTTTTTCTATATTCAAATAAAATAGCAAATAAAACCAAATAAAATCTTGTTTGATTTTTTTATTAAATCCTCAATATTTCTCTATTTGGGAAAGTCATTTTATTCCCTCTCTCATATTTTTATATTAGAAATAATTCAAGATAAAATAAATAAAATCAAATGATCCTATTCTCACAATTTGAGACAACTCAAACATGAAAATAACGAAATCCCCAACTCTCTCCGAGGGTCCTTGAGTTGCGAAAATTTCTAGGATCAACCAAAATGCAATAAATATGATATGCAATGATGATCTAGTGTATAACATTCCAAATTGAAAATTTGGGATGTTACACTATCTCTGTGGGTGCTATGTCATTCGTAATTTCTTGATATAAGGTAAAGGCAATAGCACTCACGCTAGCACCTATGTCACATAAACCATGATAACAGTGATCTCCTATTTTAACTGAGACAACGGGCATGCCAACAACAGGTCTATGTTTATCCGTTTTATCAGGTTGGGCAATCCTAGCAGCTTCTTCACAGAAGTAAATAACATGCCTATCTATATTTTCTTCTAGGAGATCTTTAACCATAGAAACACTAGGTTCTACTTTGATTTGTTCATCAGGTTTAGATGTTCTAATATAACTTTTGTTGACCATAGTTGAAACTTTAGCATGTTCCTTGATCCTAACAAGGAAGGTGGTTTCTCCGAAAGTGCTAGTTATCGACTAGAGGGGGTGAATAGGCATTTCTATAGAAGTCTTCAAAACACGAGGTCTTTGAAGACAAACAGTAGAAATGAACCTATTGATATGCAGTGAAAGGTAGATTACACTAGACAAGCCATAGTCAAGTAATCAATGAAGTGAAAGCACGAAGACTATCAGCAGCTAGGTAGTATGGATCAGGATGGAAGACAGTATGAAGCCAACAGTAAATAGTCTTCACTTAGTGAAGTCAATCAGACCAGATAAGCAGGCAATGACTTCACGAAGACAAACTGTAAAGTAAAGGGAAGTGAAGGATAGAACTAGTTGCTTGGTGAAGACAAGGATTTGGTAGACCAGTTCCAGTTGTTGTGACAACTATACGTCTGGTTAGGGAGGCTGAGATTTAACTCAGAAGACTGCATCTTCACCTTATTCTCCTTGAGCTCAGGACACCCAGTCCTCAACCAATCACTCTGGTAAGTCTTCAAGGTAGACTTCCGAACCTTCACAGACTTCGTTCACTGGCGATCCACAATGGCTCTTGGATGCTCAGAACGCGACGCCTAATCGGCTGGAGGATTCACAGTCCTCAAGTGTAACAAGTCTTTAGGTCACGCGGATAGAAAGACTTCAGTGATGCCTAATAGCCTTTGGCTTGGGGTGTTTTGGGCTTTGTCCTTGCAAGGATTTCTCTCTCAAATGATTCGAAGGTGGGTTGCTATCGAACAACAAAAGCCGTGCACTAACTCTGAGCAGCCACAAATTTATGGTGTAGGAGGTGGGCTATTTATATCCAAGAGGCAACCCGACCTGACTTGTTCGAAATAACCCTGGGTCACTAAGGAACCGACACGTGTCCAACGGTCGGATTTCAAACACACGTGACAGCTTGACTTGGGCTACAAGTAAAGCTGACTCATCCAGCTCTTTATAAGATTTGCTCTCATTGTCTTTGTTCGAAGACATAGGATTTTGGTTGAGCATCACATCAATCACTCTGAATTTGTTCACTTGGACCCCACTTAACAGTACGGTGGTTCCTATGACTCGACAAAGAAGAAAAGGAAACTACGAAACAACTATGTCTTCGCACTCCATAGTCTTCACATGAATGTCTTCTCATGTCATAATCCTCATCGTGAATGTCTTCACAAACCACCATTGTCTTTAATGTCTTCACACATTTTTAGGGGTCATCTCTGGTAGGTAAATCGAATCAATAAGGGACTACTACTATGTTATCCTGCAATTCTCACAAACATATTAGTCCCTCAACCAAGTTTGTAGTCAATACTCCAAAACCAACTAGGGGTGGCACTAGATGCACTTACAATCTCCCCCTTTTTGGTGATCGATGACAAACTGGTTGAAGTTTTTAATGGGGATAAAAGTATGTGAGAGATAAGGATAAAGGCATTGTCTTCATAAGTTGCAAAAGGCTCCCCTTGAAGATGTGCATATAAGTAGTTTCCTTTTGAATGCAAATGCACATGGTAGGTTTTACTTTGTGGAGATCCTCTTCAACTTACGAAGACAATTTATCATGCATATATGAGAATAACGAAGATAATGACATGCACAATGAAAAATGGGCGTCTGCAGAATAAATTCATGCGCAATTTATCATCGCATCACAAAGTAGCAGCAAAAGGTAGTAGACGACCATCGAGTTTAAGTGTTACAACTCAAAAGCCAAATAGTTTCAAAACGAGAGTTGTAAGAACTTAGCAAAAATAATGCAACCACCCATAGGGACCCACTTGAAGACTATCAACCTCATATGCTTCTCCCCCTTTTGTCGGTAAGGACCAAAAAGGTTTGAAGACATAGAGGATCTACTCGTTCCTAGTTGGAGTAGAGGATGGAGCAGGGTCATCATTGGAGTTTGGTGGTGCTGACGGGCCTGACGCAGAATCGTGATGCAGTGCAGCTAAGGTTGGTGAAGTCGCATTGTCTTCTTCGTCGATGACTCTCACAACAACAGTTGTAGCCGAAGATCACTGCTCAGAATCTTCGATAGAGGGAGTGCGACGCCAGCTTGCATTTTGAGGAGGCTGATGTCTACTACACAACCTTCTACTTGTAGACGTTGTTGGGCCTCCAAGTGCAGAGGTTTGTAGGACAGTAGCAAATTTCCCTCAAGTGGATGACCTAAGGTTTATCAATCCGTGGGAGGCATAGGATGAAGATGGTCTCTCTCAAACAACCCTGCAACCAAATAGCAAAGAGTCTCTTGTGTCCCCAACACACCCAATACAATGGTAAATTGTATAAGTGCACTAGTTCGGTGAAGAGATGGTGATACAAGTGCAATATGGATGGTAGATATAGGTTTTTATAATCTGAAGATATAAAAACAGCAAGGTAACTAATGATAAAAGTGAGCACAAATGGTATTGTAATGCTTCGAAACAAGGCCTAGGGTTCATACTTTCACTAGTGCAAGTTCTCTCAACAATAATAACATAATTAGATCATACAACAATCCCTCAACATGCAACAAAGAGTCACTCCAAAGTCACTAATAGCGGAGAACAAACGAAGAGATTATTGTAGGGTATGAAACCACCTCAAAGTTATTCTTTCCGATCAACCTGTTGGGATATTCCTATAAGTGTCACAAACAGCCCTAGAGTTCATAGTAAAATAACACCTTAAGACACAAATCAACCAAAACCCTAATGTCACCTAGATACTCAAATGTCACCTCAAGTATCCGTGGGTTTGATTATACGACATGCATCACACAATCTCAGATTCATCTATTCAACCAACACAACGAACTTCAAAGAGTGCCCCAAAGTTTCTACCGGAGAGTCAAGACGAAAACGTGTGGCAACCCATATGCATAAGTTCACAAGGTCACAGAACTCGCAAGTTGATCACCAAAACATACATCAAGTGGATAACGTGAATATCCCATTGTCACCACAGATAAGCACATGCAAGACATACATCAAGTGTTCTCAAATCCTTAAAGACTCAATCCGATAAGATAACTTCAAAGGGAAAACTCAATTCATCACAAGGAGATAGAGGGGGAGAAACATCATAAGATCCAACTATAATAGCAAAGCTCGCGGTACATCAAGATCGTGCCATATCAACAACATGAGAGAGAGAGAGATCAAACACATAGCTACTGGTACATACCCTCAGCCCCGAGGGTGAATTACTCCCTCCTCGTCATGGAGAGCGCCGGGATGATGAAGATGGCCACCGGTGATGATTCCCCCCTCCGGCAGGGTGCCGGAACAGGGTCCCGATTGGTTTTTGGTGGCTACAGAGGCTTGCGGCGGCGGAACTCTCGATCTAGGTTTCTTTTCGGGTTTTTTTATATTTATCATAATTTTTGGCGTTGGTCTCACGTCAGGGGGGTCTCTAAGTCATCCACGAGATAGGGGCGAGCCTAGGGGGTAGGCCCTCCACCATCATGGATGGATCGGGACTCTTTTGGCCAACTCTTTTACTTCGGGGGCTTCTTTTGGTCCATAAAAAATCATCAAAAATTGGCAAGTCAATTGGACTCCATTTGGTATTCCTTTTCTATAAAACTCCAAAACAAGGAAAAAACAGAAACTGGCACTAGGCTCTAGGTTAATAGGTTTATCCCAAAAATCATATAAAATAGCATATAAATGCATATAAAACATCCAAGATGGATAATATAATAGCATGGAACAATAAAAAATTATAGGTGCGTTGGAGACGTATCAAGCATCCCCAAGCTTAGTTCCTGCTCGTCCTTGTGTAGGTAAATGATAAAAACAGAATTTTTTATGTGGAATGCTAACTAACATATTTATGAATGTAATCTTCTTTATTGTGGCAAGAATATTCAGATCCATAATATTCAAAACAAAAGTTTAATATTGACATTAAAACAATAATACTTCAAGCATACTAAAAAAATAATTATGTCTTCTCAAAATAGCATGGCCAAAGAAAGCTTATCCCTACAAAATCATATAGTCTGGCTATGGTCCATCTTCATCACACAAAATATTGAAATCATGCACAACCCTGATGACAAGCCAAGCAATTGTTTCATACTTAGCCTTTTCAAACTCTTTCAACTTTCACGCAATACATGAGCGTGAGCCATGTACATAGCACTATAGGTGGATTAGAGTGGTGGTTGTGCAGAAGAAAAAAAGGAGGAAGATGGTCTCACATCAACTAGGCGTATTAATGGGCTATGGAGATGCCCATCAATAGATATCAATGTGAGTGAGTAGGGATTGCCATGCAACGGATGCACTAGAGCTATAAGTTTATGAAAGCTCAAAAAGAAACTAAGTGGTTGTGCATCCAACTTGCTTGCTCATGAAGCCCTAGGGCATTTGAGGAAGCCCATCGTTGGAATATACAAGCCAAGTTCTATAATGAAAAATTCCCACTAGTATATGAAAGTGATAACATAGGAGACTCTCTATCATGAAGATCACCGTGCTACTTTCAAGCACAAGTGTGGTAAAAGGATAGTAGCATTGCCCCTTCTCTCTTTTTCTTTCATTTTTTGTTTTTTTGTTTTTTGGGGCCTTCTTTTTTGGCCTTTCTCCTTTTTTTCCTCACATGGGACAATGCTCTAATAATGAATATCATCACACTTTTATTTACTTACAACTTAAGAATTACAACTTGATACTTAGAACAAAATATGACTCTATATGTATGCCTCCAGTGGTGTACCAGGATGTGCAATGAATCAAGAGTGACATGTATGAGAATTATGATCGGTGGATTTGCCACAACTACAATGTCAACTACATGATCATGCAAAGCAATACGACAATGATGGAGTGTGTCATAATAAACGAAACGGTGGAAAGTTGCATGGCAATATATCTCGGAATGGCTATGGAAATGCCATAATAGGTAGGTATGGTGGCTGTTTTGAGGAAGGTATATGGTGGGTTTATGGTACCGGCGAAAGTTGTGCGGTACTAGAGAGGCTAGCAATGGTGGAAGGATGAGAGTGCGTATAATCCATGGACTCAACATTAGTCATAGAGAACTCACATACTTATTGCAAAAGTCTATTAGCTATCGAAACAAAGTACTATGTGCATACTCCTAGGGGTATAGATTGGTAGGAAAAGACCATCGCTCGTCCCCGACCTCCACTCATAAGGAAGACAATCAAAAAATATATCATGCTCCAACTTCGTTACATAACGGTTCACCATACGTGCATGCTACGGGAATCACAAACTTTAACACAAGCATCTCTCAAATTCAAAACTACTCTACTAGCATGACTCTAATATCACCATCCTCATATCTCAAAACAATCATAAGGAATCAAACTTCTCATAGTATTCAATGCACTTTATATGAAAGTTTTTATTATATCCCTCTTGGATGCCCATCATATTAGGACTAAATTCATAACCAAAGCAAACTACCATGCTGTTTAGAGACTCTCAAAATGATATAAGTGAAGCATGAGAGTTCAACAATTTCTTCAAAATAAAACCACCGCCGTGCTCTAAAAAGATATAAGTGAAGCACTAGAGCAAACGACAAACTACTCCAAAAGATATAAGCGAAGCACAATGAGTAGTTGAATAATTATGTAACTATGTGAAGACTCCTTCTCATAAATAAAATTTCTGATCTTAAGTACTTTATTCGAACAGCAATCAAAACAAAATAAAATGACATTGCAACTATAGCACATATCATGTGAAGAAGCAAAAACTTAGGCTCAACCAAAATTGACCGATAGTTGTTGAAGAAGAAAGGTGGGATGCCAACCGGGGCATCCCCAACCTTAGATGCTTGAGACTTCTTGAAATATTGACTAGGGATACCTTGGGCATCCCCAAACTTGAGCTTTTCTGTCTCCTTAATTTCATTCATATCGCGGTTTCCCTAAATCTTAAAAACTTCATCCACACCAAACTCAACAAGAAGTCGTGAGGTAAGTTAGTACAAATCCATGCTAAGCCTTATCATTCTCTACTATAGAAAATCACTAAAAATTATAATTTTGACATTGCATACTAAATGCCTCTGCATATTTAACACTCCTATCCTCAAATAGGATCATTAAACAAGCAACCATATGCAAACAATGCAAACATAACAACAATCTGTCTAAACAGAACAGTCTATAAAGAATGCAAGAGGAATCATACTTCCCTAACACCAAAAATTCTGAACAATTACCACACTGTAGATAATTTTTTGTTACTGATGGTGTAAAAATTTCAAGATTTTATCATGTTCTGACTATTCACCAATATTCAAAACATAACAGCAAACCTTCTGTTTTTAAAACAACAACAAATAGACTAGAAAAATAAGCATGGTAAAGGCTACACTTGACCTTTTTATTAAACTAAAAGATGCAAAATATTACTATAAATAACAGCAAGCAAATCCTAATGAAATAAAATGATGCTCCAAGCAAAACACATATCATGTGGTTTATAAAAATATAGCTCCAAGTAAACTTATTGATAGACGAAGACGAAAGAGGGGATGTCATCTGGGGCATCCCCAAGCTTAGGCTCTTGGTTGTCCTTGAATATTACCTTGGGGTGCCTTGGGCATCCCCAAGATTAGGCTCTTTCCACTCCTTATTCCATAGTCCATCGAATCTTTACCCAAAACTTGAAAACTTCACAACACAAAACTTAACAGAGAACTTGTAAGCTCCGTTAGTATAAGAAAGCAAATCACCACTTAGGAACTGTCAAGACAAGATTCATAATTTTTCTCACATGATGCCTACTGTACCATATCATTTCTACAATTTATATTAAGCGATATAAGCCATAGAAACTAGAAAACAAGCAAACTATGCATTGAAAACAGAATCTGTCAAAAACAGAACAGTCTGTAGTAATCTGTAACTCTCGAATACTTCCGTAACTCCAAAAATCCTGAGAAATTAGGAAGTCCTAGGAAATTAGTTTACTAATCGTCCTTGAAACGAATCAGTGTTTTATCGCGCTTCTGTTAAAAACAAAACTAATCTCCTGGGCGCAAAAGTTTCTGTTTTTCAACAAGATCAAATCAACTATCACCGTAAGCCATCCCAAAGGTCTTAGTTGACACTTTATTGAAACAAAAGCTATAAAACATGATTACTACAGTAGCTTAATCATGTGAACACACAAAAACAGTAGGGGTAAATGTTGGGTTGTCTCCCAACAAGCGCTTTTCTTTAATGCCTTTTTAGCTAGGCATGATGATTTCAATGATGCTCACATAAAAGATAAGAATTGAAACATAATGGGAGCATCATGAAGCATATGAAAAACACATTTAAGTATAACCCACTTACTATGCATAGGGATTTGTGACCAAACTACTTGTGTGAACAAGAATCAACTTGCATAGGAAGGTAAAACAAGGATAACTTCAAGATTTTCAACACATAGGGAGGAAACTTGATATTATTGCAATTCCTACGAGCATATATTCCTCCCTCATAATAATTTTCAGTGGCATCATGAATGAATTCAACAATATGGCCAACACATAAAGCATTATTTTCATGATCTACAAGCATAGAATTTTTATTACTCTCCACATAAGCAAATTTCTTATCATGAATAGTAGTGGGAGCAAACTCAACAAAATAACTATAATGTGAGGCATAATCCAATTGAAAGTTAAAATCAGGATGACAAGTTTCAAGGATATCATTATTCTTTATAGCATGTGTGTCATCACAATAATCATCACAGATAGGAGGGATGCTTTCATCATAATAAATTTGCTCATCAAAACTTGGGGGACAAAAAATATCATCTTCATCAAACATAACATCCCCAAGCTTGTGGCTTTGCATATCATTAGCATCATGGATCTTCAAAGAATTCATACTAACAACATTGCAATCATGCTCATCATCCAAAGATCTAGTGCCAAACATTTTAATACATTCCTCTTCTAACACTTTGGCACAATTATCGGAATCCTTATTTTCACGAAAGACACTAAAAAGATGAAGCATATGAGGCAACCTTAATTCCAATTTCTTTTTGTAGTTTTATTTTATAAACTAACTAGTGATAAAACAAGAAACTAAAAGATCTGATTGCAAGATCTAAAGATATACCTTCAAGCACTAACCTCGCCGGCAACGGCGCCAGAAAAGAGCTTGATGTCTACTACACAACCTTCTTCTTGTAGACGTTGTTAGGCCTCCAAGTGTAGAGGTTTGTAGGACAGTAGCAAATTCCCCTCAAGTGGATGACCTAAGGTTTATCAATCCGTGGGAGGCGTAGGATGAAGATGGTATCTCTCAAACAACCCTGCAACCAAATAGCAAAGAGTCTCTTGTGTCCCCAACACACCCAATACAATGGTAAATTGTATAGGTGCACTAGTTCGGCGAAGAGATGGTGATACAAGTGCAATATGGATGGTAGATATAGGTTTTTGTAATCTGAAAATATAAAAACAGCAAGGTAACTAATGATAAAAGTGAGCACAAACGGTATTGCAATGCTTCGAAACAAGGCCTAGAGTTCATACTTTCACTAGTGCAAGTTCTCTCAACAATAATAACATGATTAGATCATATAACAATCCCTCAACATGCAACAAAGAGTCACTCCAAAGTCACTAATAGCAGAGAACAAACAAAGAGATTATTGTAGGGTACGAAACCACCTCAAAGTTATTCTTTTCGATCAATCCATTGGGCTATTCCTATAAGTGTCACAAACAGCCCTAGAGTTCGTAGTAAAATAACACCTTAAGACACAAATCAACCAAAACCCTAATGTCACCTAGATACTCCAATGTCGCCTCAAGTATCTGTGGGTTTGATTATACGACATGCATCACACAATCTCAGATTCATCTATTCAACCAACACAAAGAACTTCAAAGAGTGCCCCAAAGTTTCTATTGGAGAGTCAGGACGAAAACGTGTGCCAACCCCTATGCATAAGTTCACAAGGAGTTGATCACCAAAACATACATGAAGTGGATCACGTGAATATCCCATTGTCACCACAGATAAGCACATGCAAGACATACATCAAGTGTTCTCAAATCCTTAAAGAGTCAATCCGATAAGATAACTTCAAAGGGAAAACTCAATTCATCACAAGGAGATAGAGGGGGAGAAACATCATAAGATCCAACTATAATAGCAAAGCTCGCGGTACATCAAGATTGTGCCATATCAAGAACACGAGTGAGAGAGAGAGAGATCAAACACATAGCTACTGGTACATACCCTCAGCCCCGAGGGTGAATTATTCCCTCCTCGTCATGGAGAGCGCTGGGATGATGAAGATGGCCACCGGTGATGATTCCCCCCTCTGGCAGGGTGCCGAAATAGGGTCCTGATTGGTTTTTGGTGGCTACAGAGGCTTGTGGCGGTGGAACTCCCGGTCTAGGTTTCTTTTCAGGGGTTTCTGTATTTATAGGAGTTTTTGGCGTCGGTCTCACATCAGGGGGGGTCTCCAAGTCATCCGCGAGATAAGGGGGCGAGCCCAGGGGTAGGGCGCGCCCTCCACCCCCGTGGATGGCTCCGGACTCTTCTGGCCCAACTCTGTTACTTCGGGGGCTTCTTTTGGTCCATAAAAATCATGAAAAATTGGCACGTCAATTGGAATCCATTTGGTATTCCTTTTCTATAAAACTCAAAAACAAGGAAAACACAGAAACTGGCACTGGTCTCTAGGTTAATAGGTTAGTCCCAAAAATCATATAAAATAGCATATAAATGCATATAAAACATCCAAGATGGATAATATAGTAGCATGGAACAATCAAAAATTATAGATACGTTGGAGACGTATCACAGGTCTGGAGTCAAACTTGAAGTTCTCTGTGAAGCCATCTACGTGCAGATCATCTTCAGAACAGAGCAATGTGAGGCTCTTCCGGGACCGCCGACGGGCTTCATGTGCAACAAATGTGTTTTTGGTGGCCAAGTTACGAATACGATTGACATCCACCAAGAGACTCTGCATCTGACGCTTCAGCCAGTCATGATGCTTATCCTTCTTTTGATGCAAAGCCACCAGATGCTCTCGGTCATTGAGTAAACGAGGACGCTTCTGAGGCCTTTGAGCAATTGTGCTTGTAGTGGCTTCAGTGTTGGCTCTGTGCGGTATGCGTATGTTGCCAGCCAGAGGGTATGCAGGAGTTGCAGCATTGGGCACATGAATCCCTTCAATAGACTGTGTGAAGCTCTGGAACTCTGCATTCTGAAGGTGGATTTGCTTCTTTGCTGGCTCGGGGTAGATGGCTTCAATAGACATATCAACATCAGGCAGAAAGACAATGTGGTTGCGCGCTGAGGGTTGATAGTAAATGGTTGAATGAAGCTTAATCAAGCGCATCATTCATGGAGCATAGTATTTCAGGCCAAACAGATCAATCCCAGAAGCAGCAAGCTGTCAAATGAAGAAATCATGAGTGTTGAATCTGATGCCATTGATGATATAGAATACAAAAGTCTTCATGGCCCCTTCAAGTTTAGCTTCAGAATAGTTTCCTTTGATGGGCCAGAGACTACACCTCAAAATATGTTATACTGTGTGTGGCAAGTGCTCGAGGTCCTTGACAAAGAACTCCTTTAGCTATTTAGCGTCTTGTGGCAATGGCTTCATCATGCTAAGCATTTGGCTCATATTTGGCCCAAGCTTCTAAAAAATGCTCTGCATCTCATTCTAATAAATCTGACAACCAAGTTCGTATAACTCACCTGGAGTGGGCAGGGAAGTAAGCTCGATGATATCTTGAGCTTTGGCTTCGTGATGTACATCACCTGTCATCCACTCAAGGATCCAAGTCTTCGGATCCCTATTGTAGCCTCGAATATGGAGAGTAGCATAGAACTGCAGCAGAAGCTCTTCGTTCCAATGTTCCTTGTTGATCACAAAGGGCAGAAGACCAATATACCTAAAGCAGTCAAGGGCATCTTCAAGACATGGCAGCCCAGCCATAGCATCACAATCCAGACGCTTGTGCGGAAAAATCCGGTCTTGGTTGTACATGACGCAAGAGTAATAGCTTCGCTGCAGATGGCTCCAAAATCTGTCAAAGGTGATCTTGGGCTTCGTGTATGGGTTCTTGGCGCTGTCAAAGAAAGTATTGTGCTCTCTGAAGCTGAGCATGCTGAATGAACCCTGGGTTGTGACAGCACTTGGAAGCCTTGGCAGACGCGGCTTTGGCTTCTGACGTGAACTTATTAGCATCGGTCTTCCATTGACGCCAATTGCACTGGGGTGACTTGTTGTTGGTCATCTTGAGCAATTGGCGTCAATGGACAACCAATGCTAATAAGTTCACTGCTCGTAGGAGCAGGCGATGATACCGACTGGGGCTCAATCTAAGGAAGGACTTCATCATCATGCATATTGTCTTCATGACCAATGTCTTTAGCTGCGTTGGGGTCCACAACTGGAAGTTCTTCACTCTCTAGAGCCTCTGTGGAAGCAGTCTCATGAATCACAAGGCGACATTCTTGGTTGGTTGAAGTAGGGAGAGCAACTAAGATAGGTTCAACTATGAGGGGCTTTGGGGCAGCAACACGCTCTTTCTTTGAAGACTTTGAAGGCTTTGTCTTCAATTTCTTCTTGGAGGGAGCATCATCAGAGGTGTCCTTGAGCTTCCTCTTCCTGGCTTCGGCCTCGGCTTGCCTTGTCTTATTCATTTCTGAAGCTACCGAGGGGACCTTTGGCTTCGAGTCAGTCATGCTGGCAGGGAAGACAATGCTTGGTCATTCCTGCCATTGAGCTTCCGGATGAGCTTTAGAAGACTTCTTCTTTTTCTTGGCAGCCATCCTGGGGTCGATGCCAGGACGCCCAAGAGCCTTTCGCTTCTCAGCCTCATTGTGCGCTTGAACGCATTTCTGCACATAGTACTTCATGCGCTCGCGTGAGCCTTTGGTTTCTTCACACTTCTTGGTGAACTCGGCCTTGAGGTCATTCATCATCTTCTTGAAGATTTGCACATCTGCCACACTAAGCTTGGCCATGTGCTTCTTGAAGTGTGCCTTCTCATAATCAATCTTGTTCTTGATTTCGACGATTTTCTGAGCCAAGGTCAGTTCATTAGCAATGGCTCCATGAAATGTGATGCTGATGTCCACTAGCAACTGCAGATCATCAATGTTGATGCTTCGATTCTCAAACCATTCATCGATGAAGTTGTTCAGAATATCAACATCAAAGAGAGGCAGATCTTGAAAGATCTCAGCTTCTTGCTTGCTCTTGATCAGCATCTCTAGAGCTTCATCACCCAGATCTTCATCACTAGACAGATCAGTGGTGGCTTCCTCGTTGCGTAGAATGACAATAGGAGTCAGGTCATGCCCTGAAGACTTCTTGGGCTTCTCGGTCTTCTTGGTCCTCTTGGATACATGAGACAAGTCTTCAGACTGCACACTGGGTTCAGGAGGTGCAGCCTTCAATGGCTTCACAGTCGAAGCGGTTGGTGCAACAAAGGGCTTTGAAGTTTTTGGCTTCTTTTTCTTCTACTTTGGTGGTGCAGGAACATCTTCAGAGTCTACATCATCAGCAGATTGATCCAAGGTGGCCCTCTGAGCAGCAATGTGAGAGAGAAGCCCATCGAAGCTAGTGAATGGGCCGATGACATTGGGATTGGCTTCACGTGAGACATCCTGTCTTGGAGCATACGGACCAGGGTTGAAGTTGAGTCCGAGCTCCTTCCTATTCTTGGCCGCTGGCTCCTTTGAAAACTGATAGTTGCACTTGAAGAGATTGTCATCACGACACCATAACAAAGATGATGGGTTAGCATTTTTAGGTTGCGGTCCTCTGACCATGCAAGAATAGAAGCCTTGAGCAATAGCTTCAGGCTTGGACTTGGGTTGCAGATTATTGTAGAGAATATCGCCCCACGGGCGCTTGATGACGTTCTTCTCAGCATATTCAGCAGTGACGAAGTTGTACTTGAACCACTGTTCTGCCCAATATCTTTGGATCCATTGGATCCGGGTTTTGCGCTGATTGTAGTTCTCCTCTGGATCGGTCTTGTACATTTCATACTGATCCGAAGGCAGATCTAGAGATGTATTTCCATGGCGCTGCCTTCCACCCTTCCTAGCAGATTTCTCAGTAGCCATGATATTTAGACAGATAGGCTTCAGAACAGTGAAAGGCTTCCGTCTACTTGTCAAGCAAGAACTGGCTTCAGGGGAGTGAATATGATGTTGTAAGAATTTTGCAAACGAATGCAGACTACGAGAACCAAGGGATTCTCCCACGGACATGTACCTGAGACATCATTAGAGATGCGAGGGAAGGGGAAGAGGTCATATGCATTCTCAGAAGATTTTGAAGATAAATCAGTTTGAAGACATTGACCTCATAGTGTGAAGACATTCACTTATTAGAAGTGAGTTGGTTCCAGATTTGTACGAATCCATGAATAGGTACAAGTGAGGAATCTAACTAGTTATGAAGCATAAGTGAATATACTTTGCAAGATATGATATTAAAAAAGAGACAGATCCAGATTTGGAAGTGTAGAAACCACTTTTGGTGGAAGTGGATGGATTTGACAGATCAAAAAGACTGTAAAAAGTGAGATTTATTTACCCCAAACGAACTGCTAGACGAGGCAGAAGGGAGGCCGAGCAGTCCAATCTCCCGCACCCTAACTTGGGGGTGGAAGACACCTACGGCGGTGGCGGAGAAGATGAGGTATGCGGACGGCGTGAGGATGGAGTCGAAGAGGTCGCGACAGCTAAGCGCTTCGTCTCCAGTGTCGACGCGAGCTAGCGGTGGCGCTAGGGTTTGAGCAAGGTGGCGAGATGGAAGAGGAGATAATGACCGTGTGTGGATGTGTATTTATAAGGTAAAGGGCTACGCAGCATAATTATGTAGGTGCCCCTGGCAGTTCACATCTGATGGAAACCTGTCGCGTCTGCATGCAACTCATTGAAAGTTGGTCCATGTTCCCATGCACACTTGGTTTATCGGGTGGTCGTTCCAGCTTCTCCGGTATTCAGGCAAAAGAGATATAGCATTAAAAGCAGTTTTAAATGTGTGTCTCTATCTTCGGCTGACAATGACGCGGTGAACACATTCAACACATTTCAACAGAATGCATATGACTAGATAGATAGAATTTGAGGAAGAAACACAGAAGGGGTTAGGGTCCGATCACATTCACTTAGTTCAGAGAATGGCAAGTTTGAAGACATAGCTATAAGTGAATGATGTAGAGGACAGAACATATATAGATTTATATATCAGAGAAGACCAAATCAACATTGCGAAAATAAACCTTGAAGTCAAATCAATGTTGAAGACAAACCAAAAGGCGAAGATAATGCAATCATGATGCCAGATAAAAATCTTCGAGAAAGCTTGGTGGTGGCGTTACCCACCATATAGGAAGTATTAGACACAGACATGGCGCACAATTATCGTGGCGCTCCGAAGTCAAATTACGCATTAATGTATTCACACTTAGAGGGTAAGTCTTCATTGATTGAAGATATACGTTACTTCGTGTGTTGCACACCTAAGTTATCAACATGAATAAGCGTCAGGATGTGTGTCCAATCACAGGACATTTGAGGATTCTAAGATATTTAGCTCACACCGCAACTTGCAAGCCCTTTTCTCATCCAAGGGCTTTGTGAAGATATCTGCCAATTGCTCTTCAGTATTGACGTGAATGATAACAATATCTTCCTTCATGACATGATCTCTGAGAAAGTGATGAGGGATCTGAATGTGGCTTGTCTTCGAGTGCTGAATTGGGTTGTTGGCAATCTTGATGGTGCTTTCATTGTCATAGTAGAGTGGCACATGTTTTAGGTAGATGCCATAGTCCTTGAGAGTTTGCTTCATCCATAGAAGCTAAGCGCAGCAAGATCCAGCAGCAATGTATTCGGATTCAGCAGTGGAGAGTGAAGTATTTCAGGCAGTTCTGCTTCTTTGAAGACCAACAGACTCGCCCAAGAAAGTGACATGTGCCTGATGTGGACTTACGATCAACCTTGTCACTGGCATAATCAGCATATGAGAATCCAACTAGATCAAACTCCGAGCCCTTTGGATACCATAATCCTAGTTTTGGGGTGTAAGCCATATATCAAAGAACTCGCTTCACAACTAAGTGATGTGATTCCTTTGGTGCCGCTTGGAATCGGGCACACATGCAAATGCTAAGCATTATATCAGGCCTAGATGCACATAAGTAGAGTAAAGAACCAATCATAGAGCGGTATACCTTTTGGTCAAACTCTTTACCATTGTCGTTGGGGCCCAATTGACCTTTGGTTGGCATTGGCGTCGTGTACCCTTTGCAGTCTTGCATTCCAAACTTCTTTAGGCAATATTTGAGGTATTTTTCCTATGATATGAAGATGTCATTACTCTGCTGACGGATTTGAAGACCAAGGAAGAACTTCAGCTCACCCATCATAGACATCTGATATTGCTCTTGCATCATATGCCCAAACTCATCACTGTATTTATGTCAGTGCAGCCAACGATAATGTCCACATAGATTTGGCATACAAACAGTTCACCATCATATGTCTTCGTGAAGAGAGTGGGATCTAGAGAACTAGTTTTGAAGCCTTTGCTCTTCAGGAAGTCTTTGAGTGTGTCATACCAAGCGCGAGGTGCTTGTTTGAGGCCATACAGTGCCTTGTTGAGCTTGTATACCATATCAGGAAGCTTTGGGTATTCAAAACCAGGTTGTTGTGCAACATACACTTCTTCTTCCATTTGGCATTGAGAAAGGCACTCTTTACATCCATTTGGTACAGAAGAATGTTGTTGTGGTTGGCATAGGCTAGCAGTATGCGAATGGCTTCAAGTCTAGCCACATGAGCAAATTTTTCATCGAACTCAATCCCTTCAACTTGTGTGTAACCTTAAGCAACGAGATGAGCCTTGTTTTTGACAACTTGACCATGCTCATCTTGTTTGTTGTGATAGATCCATTTGGTGCCGATGATATTGTGCTTGCAAGGATCTGGACGCTTTACAAGCTCTCATACATCATTCAGCTCGAACTGTTGAAGCTCTTCTTGCATAGCTTGAATCCATTCAGGTTCCATGAAGGCTTCGTCAACTTTCTTGGGTTCAGATATAGAGACAAAAGCGAAATGTCCACAGAAATTTGCTAGTTGTGTTGCTCATGAACGAGTGAGTGGACCAGGTGCATTGATGCTATCAATTATCTTCTCAATCTGTACTTCATTTGCAACACGAGGATGAACTAGATGAAGATTTTGCCCTTGCTGATCATTGTATTCATCTTCTGCATTGGCTTCAGGATGAGCAGTGTCTTCAGGCTGATTAGGTGCAGAAATGATGATTTCCTCTTCAGCCTATGCCTCTAAAGGTATGATTTCTCCAGTACCCATAAGCTTGATAGATTCACTTGGTGTTGCTTCATCTAGCACATTTGGCACGTGCTCTCTTTGCGAGCCGTTAGTCTCATCGAACCGCACATCCACAGTTTCAACCACTTTGTAGTGAAAGAGGTTGAAGACTCTGTAGGACTATGAGTCCTTCCCATAGCCTAGCATAAAACCTTCATGTGCTTTTCGGTGCAAATTTTGAAGTGTGATGTGGATCCTTGATACAGCACCTAGCACCAAAGACTCTGAAATAGCTGACGTTTGGCTTGTTACCAGTCAGGAGCTCATATGATGTCTTATTTAGGAACTTGTGAAGATAAACACGGTTGATGAAATGGCATGTAGTGTTAATAGCTTCAGGCCAGAACTTCCTTGGAGTCTTGTACTCATCAAGCATTATTCGTGCCATCTCAATGAGGGTTCTATTCTTGCGCTCCATGATGCCATTTTGCTGAGGTGTGTATGGAGCCGAGAACTCATGTGTGATGCCCAATGTATCAAGATAAGTGTCGAGGTCGGTGTTCTTGAATTTAGTGCCGTTGTCACTTCTGATGTGCTTGATCTTGATGCCATAGTTGGTCATGGAACGATTGGCAAATCGTCTGAAGACATCCAGCACTTTAGTCTTGTAGAGAATTATGTGCACCCATGTATATCTTGAGTAATCATCAACAATGACAAAACCATAGAGGCAAGCAGTGGTAGTAAGGGTAGAGTAGTGAGTAGGGCCGAATAAGTCCATGTGAAGCAGCTTGAAGGGACGTGTCGTCGTCATGATTGTCTTCGAGGGATGCTTGGCCCTACTCATCTTTCCAGCCTCGCAAGCACCGCATAGATGATCCTTCTTGAAGTTGACGCCCTCGATGCCCATGTAATGCTTCTTCTTCGCGAGAGTGTATAAGCTCCTCATGCCCGCATGCCCTAGCCTCCGATGCCAGAGCCAGCACTCTGAAGCTTTTGCTAGAATACATACGGCCAACTATGGTCCTGTGGAGAAATCTACCATATACAGATCGTCTTTTCGATGTCCTTCGAAGACTAGAGATTTGTTAGATTCCATAAGCACAAGGCAATGATATTTTCCAAATAACATAATCATGTTTCAGATCACAAAGCATTGAGACAGACATTAAGTTGAAACTAAGGGATTCAACAAGCATCACTTCGTCCATTTGCTGATCCTTTGAGATTGCAACTCTACCTAGGCCCAATACCTTGCTTTTACTAGTGTCATCAAATGTGATGTGACTCTTGTTAGACGGACGTAGGGTTGAATCCATAAGAAGACTTCGATCACCAGTCATGTGGTTAGTGCATCCACCGTCCATAATCCACTCAGAAGCCTTTGGTGTCGTACCCTACAGTGCAGTTTGGGGGATAGGCTTCACCAAGGGAAATGTGAAGCATAAACATTTGACGAGCAAGCATATTATCAAAGTTCAGATCCTTGTTAGGGTAGATAGGATGTTTGTCAAGAAATCCTGGGACAAAATACATAGTAAGACCATTTTGGCATTGTATCTTGCATCCCACAAGATGTTTTAGGTCTCCAGCATAAGCATCAGATGCCTTTGATTTCCGGCTGGAGACCTTTCCCTGCAAAACAGAGTTAATTTTTTTAACCATCCACATCTTTAGGGGTGTCTTAGGAGCAATGAGTCTAATTGAAGCATCTGAGAACTTTGGCTTTGGAGCCCTAGCAAATAGCCTTGCAGGTGGTGAATAATACTCATAAGAATAAGCTGAAAAGTTCTTGGTTTTATGAACATAGCGGTTTGATGAAACGCGCTCATATTCATAAGTCTGGGTATGGTTTCTCTGCAAAACATTGGCGTTATGGTGACCCTGGTGGATTCTCTGTCTGTATCAAGCCTTTGAACCATATGACACCTTTGGTCTAGAGTTTGTCTTCTTCCCAGGTGGTGTCATGATGACATTCACAAGAAGCTTATCAAGACAACTTTTAGGCACCTAGATCTTCTTCAAAGGAGGTCCATTCCTGCAGTTAGTGCCAATATACCTGGCAAACACTTCACCATTCTGATTCTTAAATAGTTTATAGTTTGCATCAAAGGATTCATCAATGATAATCCGGTTAGCACAAGTGAAACTAGATAAGGTAGATGGATCCACTGAAGGACCCTTTGCAGCAACCCATGTGGTTTTGGGGTACTGCTCAAGCTTCCAGTATGAACCATCAACGTTCATTTTCCTCTCGAACCCAACACCCTCTTTCCTAGGGTTTCGGCTCAGAATCTGTTTCTTGAGGACATCACATAGTGTCTGATGCCCTTTGAGGCTTTTATACATCCCTGTTTCAAGCAATGTCTTCAACCTAGCATTCTCATCAGCAATAGTAGTGGTATCCTCAGAAGAGGGGTTAGTTACCACATCGGCAGTTGAAGATATAGCAACGGTAGCAGAAGTAGAACATTCAGCAACAGAGATAGTATTATCATGCTCAAGGCATTTTAAACATGGTTGCTCAAATTCTTCTTGAGCGGTACTGATCTGTTGAGCAGGAAGTGACTCGTTCTCCTTTTCAAGATCTTCATGAGATGCCCTCAGGTTCTCAAGTTCTTGCTTCCATTGAAGATAATCATAGGAAAGCTTCTCATGAGTAGCTGAGAGTGTTTCATAATGACTTTCAAGTTCCTCGTACTTAACGTGAAGATTTTTAATGTCTTCAATTAAGGACTAAGTTTGAGTCATTTCTGCGTCCAACAGGTCATCGCTTTTGTCTAGCAACTTTTGAATATGTTCCATAGCATTTTGTTGTTCAGTTGCAATTTTAGCAAGTGTTGTGTATCTAGGTTTAGATTCACATTCAGAGTCATCTACACTGGATGTTTGAAAGTAAGCATCACGTGAGTTTACCTTGGCACCATGCGCCATGAAGCGGTAGGTAGGACCAGAATCATCCTCATCATCAGCATCAGCGTCGGCGACGAGTCCATTATCTTCGGTGTTGAAGATTGACTTGGCGGTGTAAGCTAAAGCTAGGGCCAGGCTTGCCATGCCTGAATCAGACTCCTCCTCAGACTCCACTTCTGCCTCCTTAGAAGCAGACTCCTCCTCTGAATCCATTTCCTTGCCAACAAACGCATGAACCTTGCTGGATGAGCTCTTCTTGTGAGATGAATACTTTGGTGATGACTTTGAAGAAGACTTTGAGGATTTCTTCTTCTTGTTGTCATCAGAATCATATTCATTGCTCTTCTTCTTCTTCTTGGTCTCATTGTCCCATGAGGACACTCAGAGATGTAGTGACCAGGTTTCTTGCATTTGTGGCATGTTCTCTTCTTGTGGTCATGAGTGGAAGCTTCATCATTTCTTGAGCTGGATCTTGAACACTTTCTGAAACCTTTCTTCTTGGAGAACTTTTGGAACTTCTTCACGGGCATAGCTAGCTCCTTTCCAATGTCTTCAGGATCCTCAGAACCGCAGTCAGATTCTTCTTCAGATGAGGACACAACATTTGCCTTCAAAGCCCTGGTTCTGCCATAGTTGGAGCCATAGATGTCTCTCTTCTCAGATAGCTGGAACTCATGTGTGTTGAGCCTCACAAGTATGTCAGACGGATCGAGATTTTTGGAGTCAGGACATTCTTGAATCATCAGGGCCAGGGTGTCGAATGAGCTGTCAAGTGATCTCAGGAGCTTCTTGGCGATTTCATGCTTGGTGATCGCAGTGGCGCCAAGTGCGCGAAGCTCATTTGCGATATCAGTGAGGCGATGAAATGTGAGCTGGACATTCTCATTGTCATTTCTCTTGAAGCAGTTGAAGAGGTTGCAAAGAACATCAATCCTTGAATCTCTTTGAGTTGAAACGCCTTCGTTGACCTTGGAGAGCCAATCCCAGACCAGCTTCGCAGTTACCAGTGCACTCACACGACGATACTGTCCTTTGGTCAGATGACAATAGATGATGTTCTTGGCAGCCAAATCCAGTTGAATAAACCTCTTGACATCAGCAGCGATGACACCTTCACCGACCTCGGGAACGCCATTCTTGACGACATACTAGAGGTCGACATCAATGGCTTCAAGATGCACACGCATCTTATTCTTCCAGTAGGGGTAATCAGTGCCATCGAAGACTGGGCATGCAGCGGACACCTTGATTATCCCTGCGACATAGCTAAAACTCCAGGTGGTTAAACCGATCACGCAGAATAAGGGAGCACTCACTCTGATACCAATTGAAAGTGCTAGTTATCGACTAGAGGGGGTGAATAGGCGATTTTTATGAAAGTCTTCAAAACACGAGGTCTTTGAAGACAAACAGTAGAAATGAACCATTGATATGCAGCGGAAGGTAGACTACACTAGACAACCATAGTTAAGTAATCAATGAAGTGAAAGCACGAAGACTATCAGCAGCTAGGTAGTATGGATCAGGATGGAAGACAGTATGAAGCCAACAGTAAATAGTCTTCACTCAGTGAAGTCAATCAGATCAGACAAGCAGGCAATGACTTCACGAAGACAAACTATAAAGTAAAGGGAAGTGAAGGATAGAACCAGTTGCTTGGTGAAGACAAGGATTTGGTAGATCAGTTCCAGTTGCTGTGACAACTGTACGTTTGGTTAGGGAGGCTGAGATTTAACTCAGAAGACCGCGTCTTCACCTTATTCCCCTTGAGCTAAGGACACCTAGTCCTTGCCCAATCACTCTGGTAAGTCTTCAAGGTAGACTTCCAAACCTTCACAGACTTCATTCACTGGCGATCCACAATGGCTCTTGGATGCTCAGAATGCGACGCCTAACTAGCTAGAGGATTCACAGTCCTCAAGTGTAACAAGTCTTCAGGTCACGCGGATAGAAAGAATTCGGTGATGCCTAACACTCTTTGGCTCTGGGTGTTTTGGGCTTTGTCCTCACAAGGATTTCTCTCTCAAATGCTTCGGAGGTGGGTTGCTCTCAAACGATAAGAGCTGTGCACTAACTCTAAGCAGCCACCAATTTATGGTGTAGGGGGTGGGCTATTTATAGCCAGGAGGCAACCCGACCTGATTTGTCTGAAATGACCCTAGGTCACTAAGGAACTGACACTTGTCCAACGGTCGGATTTCGAACACACGTGGCATCTTGACTTGGGCTACAAGTAAAGCTGACTCATCCAGCTCTGGATAAGATTTTCTCTAATTATCTTCGTTCGAAGACATAGGATTTTGGTTGAGCATCACATCCGTCACTCTGACTTTGTTCACTAGGACCCCACTTAACAATACGGTGGTTCCTATGACTCAACAAATAAAAAAAGGAAACTACAAAACAACTATGTCTTCGCACTCCATAGTCTTCACATGAATGTCTTCTCATGTCATAATCTTCACCGTGAATGTCTTCATGAACCACAATTGTCTTCAATGTCTTCACACATTTTTAGGGGTCATCTCTGGTAGGTAAACCGAATCAATAAGGGACTACTACCTGTGTTATCCTGCAATTCTCACAAACACATTAGTCCCTCAACCAAGTTTGTCGTCAATAATCCAAAACCAACTAGGGGTGGCGCTAGATGCACTTACATTCTCAATATAAGTAGTAGGAACAACTGGATCAACATTATAAATAATAGTTTCCTCTTTAGCTAGTACCAGTTCTGTAGCGATCCGACCTCAGACGGTCAAATCTCTGTATAGAAGTGTCATCCCTGGATCGGTAATGCTGACACATAGTACTTGAAGGATTTATAACAGAGTTCAATCACACACTTATTACATTGAATGTCTCAAAAGAGAACTTATTACAATAATATGGCTGAAGGCCATCTAATGAAGATAACAGCGGAAGCTTCGAAAGGTAAATTGATCCATCAATTCCAACGACATAGCTGACTGCACGACAATGACCTAGCGCACCTTACTCTTCACCTGAAAACCCTGCAACATAGTACATTGCAGCCTGTGTAGGTCAGCACATGGAATATGCTGGCAAGATAACACTATAGAGAAATGAACAAGTAACAGCCATAACTATATGCATATATGGCTGGTGGAGGCTCTATGGTTATTTTTGTAGAAAGCTAGTTTTTTCCCTACAACAAAGGAATAGATTTTATTTAACTACAAAGTTTGTTGAAAACATTGAGAATGGTAACCCCATCTCAGTCCCAATTAAAAATAATCATCAACCCAACAGATTATTAAATTAGAGTGATGAGATCAACATAGTAATTCAAGCACCAGATACTCAAGATGTCCATAACCGGGGACACGGCTAACCATGATTAGTTTATACACTCTGCAGAGGTTTGCACACTTTTCCCCATGAGACTCAATCTCCTCCGTTGTATTTCTCGCACTGCATGATGTTTGACAAACGGATGACCGGGACATAGTCTTCCGAAGAGGTCCCCTTAACCGATAGATAGGCCGGTACACCTACAATCCCCTACATCTGTTAGCCCATCATGGAAAGGATTCCCACAACTTACTCAACTATGCCAGAGCCCATAATGGCTTGTGGCTGCACACGAAGTTTCCAGCATGAATAACATAATGATCCCTTTGAGCCTGGGTGGCGAACCATAGGAAAAATCACATAGATACCCCGGGATTCTCCATTGGACAACACTGGATTTCCCCAGCTGCCCACAAACCAATCCACCCAGATGTGTGTTAAAGTAGCCACCATAAGTAAAACCCTTAGTTCATAATAATACTCACAACAATCATGAATCACTCAAAACAAACCACGTTTACGAGCATAGCATAGCAAAGTATAATAAGTGTAACGTAGTAACTCCCAAGGTTTGAATAAAAGGGCAATAGATACTACCTCAACAACTACTTCCCAAAACCCACATGTTAAACAGATCCTACTCATGCAATGTTTTGAGGATTGAGACTAATGCATAAAAACTGGGTAATAAGGGATATGATCAAAGTGTTACTTGCCTTGCTGACGATCTGAAAACCCTAGTGACTCGTAGTAGCATGCTTCGCACTCCGGAAACTCTATCGTGAACAAACAATGGCATACATAAGCAATCAAGCATAAGATGCAAGGATAAAACTCAAATAAAAAGATCCAAACTGAAAGTTCAACTCAAGAGCTTCGATTTGCAAAAAGAATCAATCGAATCGGAGCTACGGAACTCAAAGTGCGGTAAAAAAAAGTTCTAATTTAAATCTGCTTGCAACCAAATTTTAAATTGTCAATACCATGTTCAAGTTGATTATCTGGAAATAGGGGAATAAGACGAAGATTTTGGCGTTGGTTTCACTGGATTTGGTCAAGCGATCAAAAAGTTGCGAGGGTTTGAAGATCAGGGGTAATTTGTGAGAAAAATAATCATAGATAGGTCCCTGGCCGAAAAATAAAAGTAAAGAGAAAAACCTATCGAACGAACGTTCGCGTCAAGGACAAACGAACGAATACATTCGCTAATAGTGACGTTCGAGTGAACGTTCGCTAATTAGCAAAACCAAAAAAACAACAAAACTGATCTAACGAAAAACCAAAAAACTGGGGCGGCAGTTCGGCGGTCTTTACCGGTTCTTAAAAAACCGACGGGTCGGCGGCGGCGGGATCCGGCGAGTCCGGCGTGGCGGGGCTCCGGCAAAGGCTCGCGGCGGCGGGGCGAGGCAAGTGACGGCACGGGTTGCGGGCAAGGCGGCAACGGCGGCGCGGGCAAGGTGGCGAGGAGGCGGCGGGGTGGGCGACTTTTAAAGGGGCCATGGGGCGAGGCTTGCGGGAGGGTGCGCGGCGGCGCGTGTCTGACCAGGACACGGTGGCGGCGGCGGCGAGGCTCGGGACTCTGTCCCGAGTCGGAGGAGGAGGCGGCGGTGGCTAGTGGGCCGGCCTGCTCGGCTGGGCTTCGGCCTAGTCGGGCGGGAAAAGTTTTTTTTTTGAATAAAATTTCGCATGAAGAAAATCCAAATAAAATATAAAAAATTCTAAAAATTCTAGATACAATTTTCACCGTCTTAACCTATTATTTAGAACAAAGTGAACATTTTTCTGGCCTAAAATGCAATTTTCATAAATGCATATTTTTCTAAATTCAAATAAAATAGCAAATAAAATCCAAATGAAATATAAATTTGATTTTAAATTTTCTTCTCCAATATTCCTTTCTTTTGAAGAAGTCATATTATCTTCTCTCTTTTATTTTAAATATAGGAAATAATTTTGGAGAGAAAACTATTAAAACCAAATTGATCCTCTTTTCAAATTTGAGAAAATTCAAATATGAAAATTTATGAAATCCCCAACTCCCTCCTTGGGTCCTTGAGTTACTTAAGATTTCTAGGATCACAACCAAATATGCAAATAAAATATGATATGCATATGATGACCTATGTATAACATCCAAACTGAAAATTGGGATGTTACAAACCTACCCCACTTAAGATGAATCTCACCCTCGAGATTCGGGTTGGCTAGAAAATAGGTGCAGGTGTTCCTTCCGTAGGTCTTGTTCTCTTTCCCAGGTGGCTTCATCCCCGGTATGGTGTCTCCACTAAACTTTGCAAAACTTGATAACCTTGTTGCGAGTAACTCGGCTGGCAAACTCGAGAATCTTCACAGGTTTCTCCTCGTAGGTTAGATCATTATCCAATTGAATTGCTTCCAGGGCCACTATATCTCTTAGAGGAATATAGGCCATCTCAGCATGACACTTCTTCAACTGGGAAACATGAAACACATCATGTACTCCTGACAATCCTTTGGGTAACTCCAACTTGTAGGCAACCTCTCCCATACGTTCCAGAACTTGGTATGGTCCTACAAATCTCGGGGCTAACTTTCCCTTAACTCCAAATCGTTTAACTCCTCGAAGTGGTGACATACGAAGATATGCTCTATCTCCAATTTCATAAAATACGTCCTTGCGTTTAGTATTGGCATAACTCTTCTGCCTGGACTAAGCTACCTTCAGTCTATCTCGAATCAAATTAACCTTCTCTTCAGACTCTTTGATCAAATCTGGTCCGAACAAGTGACGGTCTCCAACTTCATCCCACATTAATGGTGTCCTGCATCTACTTCCATACAAGGCTTCAAAAGGGGTCATCTTCAAACTAGCCTGATAACTATTGTTGTATGAGAACTCTGCGTAAGGTAAATTGTCATGCCAACTAGATCCATAATCTAGCGCACAGGCTCTCAACATGTCCTCCAGAATCTGATTAACTCTCTCTGTCTGTCCATCGGTCTGCGTATGAAAGGTTGTACTGAACTCTAGGCTAGTACCCAAAGTCTCGTGCAGCTGATTCCAAAACTTCGAGGTAAACTGTGTCCCTCTATCTACTACGATGGTCCTCGGAACTCTATGCAAACATACGATCCTGGTCATATATATCTTGGCCAACTTCGCGCTTGTATATGTGGTTTTCATGGGGATAAAGTGAGCCACTTTGGTCAAGCAATCAACTACTACCCAGATAGAATCATATCTTGATCGCGTCCTGGGTAGTCCGGTGATGAAATCCATGTCAAGTTTATCCCACTTCCAATCGTGTATCGGCATAGGCTATAATAATCCTGATGGCTTCTGATGTTCTGCCTTCACTCTCTGACACACATCGCATACTACTACATACTTGGCAATATCCTTCTTCATTCCTGTCCACCAGAAACGTTCCTTCAAATCCAAATACATCTTGGTGTTTCTAGGGTGAATCCAGTATGGCGAGTCATGAGCTTCCTGAAGTATTAACTTCCTGATCTCCGCATTATTGCGCACATATACATGATCCTCAAACCATAAAGTCTCGTGCTCATCCTCACGAAAACCTTTGGCTTTTCCTTTGCTCATCTTCTCCTATATCTCCCCAATTTCCTTATCATCCTTCTGAGCTTCTCGAATCTTTCCAAATAAGGTAGACTGAACCTCCATTGTTGCAACAAAACCTCTTGGAACTATCTCCAAATGTAGTTCCTTGAGATCGTCAACTAACTCCTGCGGTAACCCTCCGCTTACCAGGGTATTGGCATAACTTTTGCGGCTCAAAGCATCCGCTACGACACTGGCCTTGCCTAGATGATAATGCAATTTCATATCATAATCCTTTATGAGATCCAACCATCTCCTCTGCCTGAGATTCAACTCCTTCTGCGTGAAAATGTACTTCAAACTCTTGTGATTCGTGTACACATCACAATGGTTTCCAATCAGAAAATGTCTCCAGGTCTTGAGCGCATGCAGTACGGCTGCTAACTCCAAATTATGGGTGGCATAATTCAACTCATGAGGTCGAAGCTGTCGTGAGGCATATTAAACAACTCTTCCATCTTGCATAAGTACACCTCCAAGTCCCAAGCGAGAAGCGTCGCAATACACTTGGAAATCTTTGTGTATATCCGGAAGAATCAGTATTGAGGCTGTAACCAAAATTTTCTTCAACTCCTGAAAACTAGCCTCACAATCCTCGGTCCATTTGAACTTGGTGTCTTTCTTCAACAACTCGGTCATGGGTTTCGCAATCTTGGAAAAATTCTCAATGAACCTCCGATAATAACCTGCGAGTCCCAGAAAACTTTGGATCTCTCCAACTGAGGTGGGTGCCAACCACTCAGTGATAGACTGAACTTTGGTAGGGTCTACGGCTATACCTTCTCCTGATATAACATGTCCAAGAAATCCAACTTCCTTTAACCAAAACTCACACTTGCTAAACTTGGCATACAGCTGGTGTTCCCTGACCTTCTCGAGAACTAAGCGCAAGTGTTCCTTGTGTTCCTCTTCATTCTTCGAGTACACCAAAATATCAACAATGAACACCACAACAAACTTATCCAAAAACTCCATGAACACCTTGTTAATCATACTCATAAAATAGGCAGGGGCATTAGTCAATCCAAATGACATGACCGTGTACTCATGCAGCCTATACCTTGTGGTAAAAGCTGACTTAGGTATGTCCAGTTCTCGGATCTTCAACTGGTGGTATCCTGATCGAAGATCGATCTTGGAGAATACTTTAGCTCCTTGCAAGTGATCAAACAGATCATTGATCATTGGTAGTGGGTACTTGTTCTTGATCGTCACTTCATTCAACGCCCGATAATCAACAACCATTCTCAAAGATCCTTCCTTCTTCTCAACTAAGAGCACTGGGGCTCCCCACGGTGATGAACTTGGTCGGATATATCCTTTCTCCAATAACTCCTTAATCTGCTTCTTAATTTCCTCCAGATCATTTGCGGGCATCCAATACGGTCTCTTCGATATTGGTCTGGTGCCTGGCAACAACTTTATCAAAAACTCTATGTCTCCATTTAGCGGCATGCCTGGTAGTTCCTCTGGAAATACATCCGGGTAATCCTTCACTACAGGCACTTCTTCCTGAACAACTCCCGAGAGAGAATTTACTTGGGTCCTCCTTGGCACATGCCTAGACACATACTTGATCCTTTTTCCCTTTGAGGTGGTGAGTAAAATTGACTTACTAGCACAATCGATATTTCCTCCATACATGGATAGCCAATCCATGCCTAATATCACATCCAATCCTTGCGACTCCAAAATTATCAGGTCTGAGGGGAAAACATGCCTACCTATGGTCAATAGCATCTGAAAACATCCACTGCTTGCCATATACTCCGCTCTAGGTGAGCTTACTAACATAGGTGTCTTAAGAACTTTGGTGGGCAACTTATATTTATCCACAAATCCCCTTGATATGTATGAATGCGATGCACCAGTATCAAAAAGAACTATTGCAGTAAATGACTTAATAAAAAACTTACCTATAACTGCATCTGGCCGTTCTTCAACCTCCTCCACGTTAACATGGTTCACTTTTCCTCTGGTGAAAGGGTTGGGCTTCTTCCCAGAGTTTCCATTTCCATCGCCGTTCTTCAACTCTGAGCAATCATTGGCGTAGTGTCCAGTCTTCCCGCACTTGTAACAGGTGACATGACTCGGGTCTTTCTTAGGGGTGTTGCTAGATTGGGACGGTTATGGCTGCTGCTTCCTCCATTCCCGCTTCCATTCTTAGGCCCACTATGGTTATGTGAGCTTCCTCCATTGTGAGAATGGCCTCCATGGTTATGGGTGTAACCTCTGGAGTTAGGGGTAAGGCGAGGCTTCTACTGAGCTCCAGAATTGTACTTCCCCTGTCTATACTTCCGTTTGCGGCTCTCTATCTATTGTTGTTTGCTTTCAATCATAAGGGCCCTGAGGGAGTCCTGGATTAGGGGGTGTCCGGATGGCCGGACTATACCTTCAGTCGGACTCCTGGACTATGAAGATACAGGATTGAAGAGTTCGCCTCATGTCCGGAAGGGACTTTCCTTGGCGTGGAAGGCAAGCTTGCCGATACGGATATGTAGATCTCCTACCATTGTACACGACTTTGTGTAACCCTAACCCTCTCCGGTGTCTATATAAACCGGAGGGTTTTAGTCTGTAGGACAACATGCAGAACAACAATCATACCATAGGCTAGCTTCTAGGGTTTAGCCTCTCCGATCTCGTGGTAGATCTAGTCTTGTACTACCCATATCATCAATATTAATCAAGCAGGACGTAGGGTTTTACCTCCATCAAGACGGCCCGAACCTAGGTAAAACTTCGTGTCCCTTGCCTCCTGTTACCATCCGGCCTAAATGCACAGTTCGGGACCCCCTACCCGAGATCCGCTGGTTTTGACACCGACATTGGTGCTTTCATTGAGAGTTCCTCTGTGTCGTCGCCGTCAGGCTTGATGGCTCCTACAATCATCAATAGCGATGCAGTCCAGGGTGAGACCTTCCTCCCCGAATAGATCTTCGTCTTTGGCGGCTTCGCACTGCAGGCCAATTCACTTGGCCATCTGGAGCAAATCGAAAGCTATGCCCCTGGCCGTCAGGTCAGATTTGGAAGTTTAAACTACACGGCTGACATCCGCGTGGACTTGATCTTCGACGGATTCGAGCCACTGCCGAGCGCGCCGCACTATCACGACGAGCATGATCTAGCTCTGTCGCCGAACAGTGCCATGGAGGCCGCACCTGCATCGGCTTCGACCCTTAATTCGGAGCCAACTGCGTCGATCGAGGATGGGTGGTTGGATGTCGCCTCGGGGGCTGCGATCCCAACAGCGATCGAGCCGAACACCAGCCCCGCACTCCGTGAGGCTCGTGACTCCAAGGAGCCGGACTCCTCTCCGGACTCCGAACCCTCTGCGCCCCTGCCGATCGAATCCAATCGGGCGCCGATCATGGAGTTTACTGTCGCGGACATCTTTCAGCACTTGCCTTTTGGCGATATTCTAAAGACACTAAAATCTCTCTCTTTATCAGGAGAGCCCTGGCCGGACTACGGTCGGCAAGGTTGGGATACGGACGATGAAGAAATTCAAAGCCCACCCACCACCCACTTTGTAGCCACTGTCGACGACTTAACCGACATGCTCGACTTCGACTCCGAAGACATCGACGGTATGGACACCGATGAAGGAGACGATGAAGAACCAGCGCCTATTGGGCCCTGGAAAGCCACCTCGTCATATGACGTATACATGGTGGATGCACCAAAAGATGACGACGAGGAGCGGAAGGACGCACCGAAGGCTTGTTCCCTCGATAAGCAGTCAAAGTGGCGACGCAAGCGCCACCCCAAATCCCGCCTCGACAGAAATAACAATCACACAGACCCAGCGCTGGAGCAAGGAGAACCGCTGCCGGACAATGGCAATCTGGATAATCAACCGAACAAACAAATTCTATCAAGGATAATGGTCTGGACGACATAACGCCGGACAGGCACCCGGAGCAGCAGAATGCCCGTAAAAGGCTTGTTGCCATCGCGAGGAGTCTTAAAAAGCAGAAGCAAAGGCTCAAGGTTGTGCAAGACACACTCCAAATTAGATGGAGTAAAATACTCAACACAGCAGCGAGGTACAGCGACAATCGCCCCTCCAAAAGCTACCCAAAGCGAAAGCTGCTACCTGAATTCGAGGAGGAGGCCTCAGACCCCCCACAACCAAATATCAAAGCAGCCACCTGGCCGGATAGACGACCCGTCTACCAACACAGAGTGGCATACAATGCCACTCACAATACAACACACGACCCATGCGAGGACTCACACCCAAAGGACGGCGCAACAAGATCCATCTATGGACCACGCAAGCGCGCCCCAGCATACAATGCAACACAACAAACATCCTAACAACGTGGTACACCCAGCTACAGGGGTGCCGCACACCCCCTATGTTTCACCGATGAGGTACTGGACCATGAATTTCCAGAGGGATTCAAACCCGTAAACATAGAGACATACGACGGAACAACAGACCCTGGGGTCTGGATTGAGGACTACATCCTTCATATCCATATGGCTCGAGGAGATGATCTCCACGCCATCAAGTACTTACCCCTCAAGCTCAAAGGGCCAGCTCGTCACTGGCTTAAAGGCCTCCCCGAAAGCTCCATTGGAAGTTGGGAAGAACTCGAAGACGCCTTTCGGGCAAATTTTCCAGGGACTTATGTCCGACCTCCGGATGTGGACGATTTGAGTCATATAACTCAACACCCCAGAGAGTCAGCCCAAAAGCTCTGGAACAGGTTTCTTACTAAAAAGAACCAGATTGTCGACTATCCGTACGCCGAAGCCTTGGCAGCTTTTAAGCATAGCGTCCATGACGAATGGCTCGCCAGACACCTCGGCCAAAATAAGCCGAGAATGATGGCCGCATTAACAAGCCTCATGACCCGCTTTTGTGCAGGTGAGGACAGCTGGCTAGCCAGATGCAGCACCAGCGACCCATTACATCTGAAGTTAGAGATGGAAACGGGAAATCACGGCGCAACAGCAATAACAAACATTGAAATAAAGAAGACAACACGAAGGGCACGGCAGTAAACGCCGGATTCAAAAGCTCTCGGCCAGGTCAGCAAAAGCCGCCCTCTAAAGGCACCAGGGATGAACTGTCCAGCCTCAACAAAATTCTGGACCAAGTATGTCAAATCCATAGTACCCCTGGTAAACCTGCTAATCATACCCACAAAGAATGTTGGGTCTTCAAGCAATCCGGCAAGCTCAACGCCGTACACAAGGGGGAGGATACACCAAGTGAAGACGAGGATGAGCCTCCCAAGCAAGACACTGGGGAACAAAAGAAATTTCCACCAGAAGTCAAAACAGTAAACCTGTTACACGTGAACAAGGGAAAAAACAACGCGGCACTCCCAGGAAAATATACCCAAGTGCCTGTCACCGCGAAGTCCTGCCACTGGTCGTCTCAACCGATCACTTTCGACCATCACGATTACTCAGCAAGTATCCGACATGCAGGATGGGCTGCCCTGGTATTAGACCCAGTAATTAGCGGATAACACTTCACACGAGTCTTGATGGACGGTGGCAGCAGTCTAAACCTAATATATCAGGATACAATCTGCGGGATGGGGTTAGACCCAACAAAAATTCGCCATAGCAATACTACCTTTGAAGGAGTAATGCCAGGCCCAGGGGTTCGTTGCATGGGCTCCCTCCTACTACAAGTTATATTCGGCTCCCCCGATAACTTCTGTCGCGAGCATTTAACCTTCCACATCGCTCCATTCCAAAGTGGCTATCAAGCACTGCTCGGACGCGAAGCTTTCGCTCGCTTTAATGCAATACCACACTACGCCTCCCTCACACTCAAGATGCCCGATCCACGTGGCATCATTTCAATGAACGGAAATATCAAGCGATCTCTGCGCGCCGAAGAGAGTGCGGCTGCCTTGGCAGCCGCACACTAAAGGCGCCCGGACCAGTGAAAGCATCCAATAGGTCGTCAAGACCTCAGACACAACTAATCAAGTCCGGCACCGCTATTTATACCGAATAAATAGTCACACCCCTATTTGTTAATACAAGGGGCTCAACACGCGCAGACAAGTGGCCATTTCTTGTCATCTCGAATTATACATGGTTTCTTTAAAAACTATCTTTTTGCACGACAATATTTTCACCTAAATTCCTCTCTTTTACAAACGATCATCGTGCTACACCCGTCCAGGATATGGCACAACGGAGACACAGGCGCAGACGTGCAGCAGGGACCCGCTCCAAGAATTCTTTTTAGATTAAGACCCTGTGTAAACCTTTTTTACTGTCTCTTGTTGATACATATCCACCGTTGAGAAGGATGCTGACGTCTTGGCATGTGGCCACGCTAGAACAATGCATGTACCTGGACACAAGGGGCTTCTTACAAAGGCCATTATTTAGGCCCGGTTTATACCATAAAGACCGAATACCTTAGGGAGTGTTCGGCGTCGCGAGTTTGGCCCTATATGCATCAGCTCCAAATCATTGTCTTTGGTCAAATGTTGGGTTTGCCCGGCTCCTGTGTTTTGGTGCCTTACGTTCCGCTTTACCGACTAAGGTAGCACCAGGAGAACTACTGCGATTGTGCCCTGGTTCATCCGGATGAGCACCTCAGTAGAGAAAGCCGAAAACTGACTCTCATGATATAGCGTGAGACTGCTCAACCACTTGATGACCTGTTGGAATGTTAGAATTCCTCCGCCTTAATGAAGGGCCGTTTTCTGGACAGGCATGTATGCACCCCGGGATCGAGAGAGTGCGGAGCCACCAGGGGCTATCTAGTAGCCCCACTGTCAAACTCCTATGGCTAAGTGAAAGTGCTAAAGCATTATAGTCCGGATGCCTCGCTCGCTCTGCTATCACCTCCTTAATAGGACCAAGACATTGGGTTAAGTGTGAACGCGTGTTTTTTGCGAGCACCTCTGCATTATATGCATGGGGGTTGAAGCTGACGGCTGCAATCTTTCAGGTTATACACATGTATACATAAACGGCCGCCCAGGAGGCATCATATTACTTTCAGACAAAAGTATAAAAATAGCCTTATAAAAATTTATAAAAGCATTTCGCTTACAATGAGATTACATATCACTCAAACATAATATTTTTTGAGCACTGGGTCTCTATCAAACAAGCACCCTCAAGAACTTCTTCAAAGTAGTGCTCAGCAGCCATTCGACCTATGGCCGAATCCCGCGCTGCAACAGTGGTAGCATCCATCTCTGCCCAGTATGCTTTAACACGGGCGAAGGCCATCCGTGAGCCCTCTATGCACGCCGACATCTTCATCGCATTAATGCGCGGCACCACGTCAAGGGACTGCTGCACCAAGCTGAAATAGCTGGTCGGTTTTGGCCTTTCCGGCCATAGCTGATCCACAACAGACCTCATGGTGAGTCCGGACAACCTATTCAGTTCGACCCATTCGGCTAATTGGTCAGTCAATGAAAGCGGATGCTCGGGAGAATGGAATTGTGTCCAAAACAGCTGGTCCACTTCACGGTCCATCTGACCCTGGAAGTACTTGGCCGCATCGGCAGCGCTTGCCGCCAAATCCATATACACATCCTCCGAACTCCACAGCCGATCCAGAGAGGCATACCGTGGATATCCGAACTTCCTCCGCAACATAAAGGATTTCCCAGCTACAATATCCCCAACTTCCCGCAGCTCCTCCTTCTTCGCCCTCAGAGCAGTGCGGATGTCTTTTCTCGTCGCAGCAGCCTTCTCAAGGTCTGACGCCTTCGCTAGGTTTTCCTTTTCAAGAACCCGGCAACGGTCGGCGGCGGCTTTTAATTCTATGGCCATCTTGGCCATCTTATCTCGGCTCTCGCCATGCACGGCCTTCTCGGCTTTCAACTCTTCGGCCGCCTTCAAAGCTGCCGCATTACCAAACCTCGCTTGTTCCTTGGCTCGGGCAAGTTCTGCCTGCAAGGCTTCAACAGTGCCAGCTCCATCTGCAGTCACAACATATTAAAGATACTGGCATCATGCTGCTCCTACTATGTGGCGTTTACCATATAATGACACTTACCTTGTGCCTCGTCAAGCCTTTTGTTAACAAGCTCGATGTCGGCGTCTGCCGCATTCAACTGCCATTTTAAATGGGCAAACTCGCTAGTCCGGCTAGCCACCGGAGCTTCCATCACCTGCACATAGAGGCAGTATGGTTATTACCTGGGATATGATCCTTTGTTCGTCGTCGTTTCCGACAACAACCAGAGTCTCAGGGGCTACTATCTACACAGGGCACACCTAGAATGTGCAGGATTATCATATATTATTTTACGTACCTCAAAGCCTATCAGTAGACTCATAAAAGCTTCATGCAATCCGCTTTCGGCGGACGAGATTCTCTCCATCACCGTATTCATCAGCACACGGTGTTCATCTGAGATGGCCACTCACCCCACCAACTCCCTCAGAACATCCGATCGCACACCAGACGGTGTCGGACTCTTTTGTCCGCTCTCTTTGGGAGACGGACGCTGGGAGCTTCGGGGGTCAATGGGATTATCTTCTGGCCTCGCCGGACTCGGAGAGGCCCTCCGCGACGACACTTCGGGGTCGCCCGCTTCCGGAGCGGAGGAGTCCGGAGGAGGCGTTTCGCTCTCCATCATCTCTGGAAGAAGATCCCCCGAAGACGAGCTCATTTGAGAGGGGCTAAGGCCCAAACTACAAAGATATATGTGGCGGTTATTTTCTCAGAAGAAAAAGATGGCATACCTGTACTATTAAAATATTTCGGGTCACTTACGACTCGCTGGAGAATTGATCCCCCCGCAGACTTTGTGCGGAAAAAGCACCCCCCAAGGTAGGACCCTCTGTGGGAGACTTCTTCTCCCGTTTGGAAGCTTCGGCTTCTGAATCCCCGGGCGCAGCCCTTTTCCTCCTCCGGTCGTCTTCCTTCATGGAGACGCTCGCTCCCTCGGTTAGAATGGGCAGCATTGGGGGCCCGCGTCCACTCGTATTATCCTCCCAAGTATCTTCCTTCAAGGGCTCTGGGCAAGGTGCGACCTGGAGCATCTTTTCCAATACCGGATTGTCCAAACCCTCCGGGAGGGGGGCCAAACACCGAATCAACTTTGCCTTTGTTAGCCAGTCCTGGTCAAAGAGCAAACTCTCAAAAATAACTTCGTAACAAATGAGAGATAGTATGTTCGGACGGAAGATTCCTTACCTGTTCGGTGGCGCTGTTACTGCTCAGGCCACGTCCTCGGTGATTTCCGGACACTCTACCTGAGGTCCGAACAATGAGTTGTACATCTCCTCGTGCGTCAGGCCGAGGAAATTTCGAATGACACGTGGTCCCTCGGGATTGAACTCCCACAAGCGAAGGGACCGACGTTTGCAAGGCTGGACTTGACGAACCAGCATAACTTGTATTACCGCAAACAAACTAAAATCTCCATTGAAGAAATCTCGAATGCGGCCTTGCAGTATAGGCACGTCCTTGGCTGGACCCCAGCTCAGACCTCTGCTGATCCATGATATCAGTTGTGGTGGAGGGCCCGAGCGGAAAACAGGGGCGGCTGCCCACTTGGCACTTCTAGGAGCCATGATGTAGAACCACTCCTGTTGCCACAATTCAGACACCTCTGGAATGGAACCTTTGAGCCATGGAGCTCCCGTCATCTTGCATATTGAGGCACCTCCACACGTTGCATGTTGCCCCTCGATCATCTTTGGCTTCACTTCAAAAGTCTTGAGCCACAGGCCAAAGTGAGGGGTAACCCGGAGGAAGGCCTCACACACAACAACAAATGTCGTGATATGAAGGAATGAGTCCGGAGCTAGATCGTGGAAATCTAGCCCGTAATAAAACATCAAACCCCTGACGGAAGGATCCAGAGCAAGGCCTAGACCTCGAATGAAGTGGGAGACGAACACGACGTTCTCGTTGGGTTCGGGGGAGGGGACGGCCTGCCCTCGGGCAGGCAGCCGATGCAAAACCTCGGCGGTTAGATATCTGGCCTCCCTCAACTTTTTGATGTCTTCTTCCGTGACGGAGGAAGGCACCCATCGGCCTTGAAGGCTAGATCCGGACATGATTGAAGGTTCGGAGCACCTGACCTGAACTTCGGGTGTTTGAGCTCGAGGTGGGGGAATGATTCGATTGAGCACGGGAGGGAAAAAATAAAAGCCTTGTCCCTTTATAAAGAGGGTGAATATCAAGCGTCCTCTCCGTGGCCGTTTGGACTTGCCTATAGTCTAGGAGTCCTAGAAGCGGTTGGGTTACCCACGCCCGTATTGATGAGAATCCCGGAATAAGGGGACACGATCTCTGCTTCGACAAGACGTGCCATGGAAACCGCCTCGCATGACACGCTGAGGTGGGACAATAAAACGATTCGAATAAAGGCTTGGCCATGGTGCGATGTCACACTACGGAATACGTCAGCAGATTAGATTTGTGTAAATATTATTATCTCTATGGCAATATGTGGAAACTTATTTTGCAGAGCCGGACACCATCTTTGTGTTCAAAATCTTCTATGAAGTACTTGGAGGAGGAACCCGCCTTGCAATGCCGAAGACAATCTGCGCGCCGGACTCGTCGTCATTGAAGCCTGGTTCAGGGGCTACTGAGGGAGTCCTGGATTAGGGGGTGTCCGGATGGACGGACTATACCTTCAGCCGGGCTCCTGGACTATGAAGATACAAGATTGAAGACTTCGTCCCGTGTCCGGAAGGGACTTTCCTTGGCGTGGAAGGCAAGCTTGGCGATACGGATATGTAGGTCTCCTACCATTGTAACCGACTTTGTGTAACCCTAACCCTCTCCGGTGTCTATATAAACCGGAGGGTTTTAGTCCGTAGGACAACATGCAGAACAACAATCATACCATAGGCTAGCTTCTAGGGTTTAGCCTCTCCGATCTCGTGGTAGATCTACTCTTGTACTACCCATATCATCAATATTAATCAAGCAGGACGTAGGGTTTTACCTCCATCAAGAGGGCCCGAACCTGGGTAAAACTTTGTGTCCCTTGCCTCCTGTTACCATCCGGCCTAGACGCACAGTTCGGGACCCCCTACCCGAGATCCGCCGGTTTTGACACCGACAGGCCCTGTCTACCAACTCCTGGTAGTTAGTAAATGTTGCCACCATCAAATGCATACTCATCTCATCATTCAGCCCTTCCATAAACTTCTCCTGCTTCGTGGCATCTGTGGCCACATCGTCTGGGGCATAGCGAGCTAACTTGCTAAACTCATCCACGTACTGCCCCACAGTACGATTTCCCTGGCGTAAGTTGTGAAACTCACGCTTCTTCATATTCATTGCACCCGTAGAGACATGGGCTGTGCAGAAAGCTTGCTGAAACTAATCCCATGTGACATTGGCTATGGGAAAAGTGGTTGTGTAATTATCCCACCATGAGGCTGCTGGTCCATCCAATTGATGTGCGACAAAGCGCACCTTCTCAGCATCTGTGCAACCTACGGTGGTCAACTCCCTTCCAATCCTGCAGAGCCAGTCATCAACAACAATCGGCTCGGTGCTACTAGAAAACATCGACGGATTCAACCTCAGAAAACGGGCTAAGTTGTCAACTGGATGTGGTGGCGGTGGATTGTTATTGTTGTTGCCTTGGTTCTGGACTAGTAGCTGCATCAAGGCATTCTGTTGTTGGATCAACTGGGTGAGCTCCGGTGGAAAGATAAATCTGGGGTCATGTCTCAGAGGCATCTGATATGTTTAGAGGGGAGAGATTAGAATAGAATGGGGTCTAAGGAGAAATCACTACCCATATGCACATGAGACAAACACATTCATATCACACCACTCAATTCAAACAAGGGCATACAATCGATCTAGCTACCGTTACAAAATACTTGGACTAATACTATATACATGGGGGAACACTACTGATAATTTGGTGGTCGACTAAAAATTTTGATCGGAAGAAGACTCCATGATATCTGCTCCAGCTTCGTCTTCATAATCATCATCATTGTCGGCGTCGGAGTCGGTGTCGTCGATGATGATGTAGTCCTTGGGATGGTTGTCCTCTCCTGGCGCAGGGTCTCCCATGAATACTCCTAGCTTCTTCTTCGGGTCTTCATTCTTCTCCAGTAGTACTGCAATTTCCTCTTCATATCCATCACGTGTAGACTTGAGTTCCTCTTCTAGCTCCATGTTCCTAGTCATCACCTTCTTCAGGTCTATCATGCTGGTGCACATCTGGTTCTCCTGACGACGAATGTGTTGGTTTAACTCCTGGATGTAGGCTGCAATGGACTTGTCCCTCCTGGTGTAGATCATCTCCCATTGCTCGTCTCGGCGTCCACATATTTGGTAGATGGTGTCCTTTAGATCCTTGTGGTATACTTCGCCGATGCGTCCCATGGCGATGTGAGCTGCCATGCTCTTTCCTAGACTCCAGGTTGGTGCATCAAAGGAAAACTCTATGGGCTCAGTAACTGGTGTGAAAGTCCTTCCTGGAACATGTACTCGAATTGTCCAGCGCTCTTCTTCAGGTAGAGTGGCGATGTAGGTCCCGGTGAAGCTCGGTATTCTGATGTTCAGGTACCTAGTGGCCTCCTTCAAGTGTCGTCCAAAAGGGGTGTCTTCATCCGGTTGGGCAAACTTGTTCCTTGGGTCCACCATCTACAGAGTAGAAAGTGGAGAAGAGTCAGGAACGAGTAGAGAAGAATGTCCTACGGCTTATCTTAGTGGTCGCGTCCTACAGTCAGCGTGTGCTATTATACCATCTTGTAGCGATCCGACCTCAGACGGTCAAATCTCTGTATATAAGTGTCATCCCCGGATCGGTAATGCTGACACACACGGTACTTGAAGGATTTATAATAGAGTTCAATCACACACTTATTACATCGAATGTCTCCAAAGAGAACCTATTACAATAATATGGCTGAAGTCCATCTAATGAAGATAATAGTGGAAGCTTCGAAAGGTAAATGAGTCCATCAACTCCAACAGCATAGCTGAGTGCACGACAACGACCTAGAGCACCTTACTCTACGTCTGAAAACTCTGCAACATAATATGTTGCGGCCTGTGTAGGTCAGCACATGGAATATGCTGGAAAGATAACACTATAGAGGAATGAACAAGTAACAGCCATAACTATATGCATATATGGCTGGTGGAGGCTCTATGGTTATTTTTGCAGAAAGCTAGTTTTTTCCCTACAACAAAGGAATAGATTTTATTTAACTACAAAGTTAGTTGAAAACATTGAGAATGGTAACCCCATCTCAATCCCAATTAAAAATAATCATCAATCCAACAGATTAATTAAATTAGAGTGATGAGATCAACATAGTAATTCAAGCACTAGATACTCAAGATGTCCATAACTGGGGACACGGCTAACCATGATTAGTTTATACACTCTGCAGAGGTTTGCGCACTTTTCTCCACAGGACTTGATCTCCTCCATTGTATTTCTCGCACGGCTTGATGATTGAGAAATGGATGACCGAGACACGGTCTTTCCGAAGAGGTCCCCTTAACCGATAGATAGGCCGGTACACCTACAATCCCCTACATCTGCTAGCCCATCATGGAAAGGATTCCCGCAACTTACTCAACTATGACACAGCCCATAATGGCTTGTGGCTGCAGACATAAGTTTCTAGCATGAATAACATAATGATCCCTTTGAGCCTGGGTGGCGAACCATAGGAAAAATCACACACATACCCTGGGATTCTCCTTTGGATAGCACTGAATTTCCCCAGGTTCCCACAAACCAATCCACCCAGATGTGTGTTAAAGTAGCCACCTTAAGTAAAACCCTTAGTTCATAATAATACTCACAATTGTCATGAGTCACTCAAACCAAACCACGTCTATGAGCATAGTATGGCAAAATATAATAAGTGTAACGTAGTAACTCCCAAGGTTTGAATAAAAGGGCAATAGGTACTACCTCAACAACTACTTCTCGAAACCCACATGTTAAACAGATCCTACTCATGCAATGTTTTGAGGATTGAGACTAATGCATAAAAACTGGGTAATAAGGGATATGATCAAAGTGTTACTTGCCTTGCTAACGATCTGAAAACCGTAGTGACTCGTAGTAGCATGCATCGCACTCTGGAAACTCTATCGTGAACAAACAATGGCATACATAAGCAATCAAGCATAAGATGCAAGGATAAAACTCAAATAAAAAGATCCAAACTGAAAGTTCAACTCAAGAGCTTCGATTTGCAAAAAGAATCAATTGAATCGGAGCTACGAAACTCAAAGTGCGGTCAAAAAAAGTTCTAATATAAATCTGCTTGCAACCAAATTTTAAATTGTCAATACCATGTTCAAGTTGATTATCTGGAAATAGGAGAATAAGACGAAGATTTTGGCGTTGGTTTCACTAGATTTGGTCAAGCGATCAAAAAGTTGCGAGGGTTTGAAGATCAGGGGCTAATCTGCGATAAAAATAATCGTGGATAGGTCCCTGGAAAAAAATAAAAATAAAAACCTATCAAACGAACGTTCGCTATCAGGGACAAACTAACGAATACATTCACTAACAGTGACGTTAGAGTGAACGTTCGCTAATTAGCGAAACCAAAAAAACGACAAAACCGATCTAACGAAAAACCAAAAAAACAGGGCGTCGGTTCGGCGGTCTTTATCGGTTCTTAAAAAAAGGGCGGGTCGGTGGCGGCGGGGCGAGGCTAGCGGCGGCGTGGGCTGCGGGCAAGACGGCGGCGCGAGCAGGCGGCGGCGTGGGCGAGTTGGCGAGTAGGCGGCGGGGTGGGCGGCTTTTAAAGGGGCCAGGGGGGCGAGGCTTGCGGGAGGGGGCGTGGCGGCGCGTGTTTGACCGGGACACGGCGGCGGTGGCGGCGAGGCTCGGGACTTTGTCCCGAGTTGGAGGAGGAGGCGGCGATGGCTGGTGGGCCGGCCTGCTCGGCTGGGCTTCGGCCTAGTCGGGCGGGAAAAGTTTTTTTAATAAAAATTCGCCCGAAGAAAATCCTAATAAAATATTAAAAATATCTAAAAATACCAGGAACAATTTTCATCGTCTAAACCTATTATTTAGAACAAAGTGAACATTATTCTGGCCTAAAAATGCAATTTTCAAAAATGCATATTTTTTAAATTCAAATAAAATAGCAAATAAAATCCAAATGAAATATAAATTTGATTTTAAATTTTTCTTTTCCAATATTCCTTTCTTTTGAAGAAGTCATATTATCTTCTCTCTTTTATTTTAAATATTGGAAATAATTGGAAAGAATAATATTAAAACCAAATTGATCCTCTTTTCAAATTTGAGAAAATTCAAATATGAAAATTTATGAAATCCCCAACTCTCTCCTTGGGTCCTTGGGTTGCTTAAGATTTCTAGGATCACAACCAAATATGCAAATAAAATATGATATGCATATGATGACCTATGTATAACATCCAAATTGAAAATTGGGATGTTACAGGTTCTTTAATTTCTTCTTTAATAGGTGGGTGATATTTAAACCACTTCTCCTTAGGGAGATCAACATGAGTAGCAAATGATTCGCAAAAGCAGGCTACTATCTCAGAGTCAAGTCCATATTTAGTGCTAAACTTTTGAATAGCATCAGTATTCATAAAAGATTTAACACAATCATACTTAAGCTTAATACCTGACTCTTTACCTACGTCGAGTTGCCAATCTTCAGAGTTGCGTTTAATTCTTTCCAAAAGTTCCCACCGGAATTTAATAGTCTTCTTCATAAATGAACCGGTACAAGAAGTAACGAGCATGGATTGATCATCACGAGAAAGCCGAGCATAGAAGTTCTGAATAATAATTTCTCGTGAGAGCTCATGATCGGGGCATGAATATAACATTGACTTAAGCCTCCCCCAAGCTAGAGCGATACTTTCTCCTTCACAAGGCCAAAAATTATATGTATATAATTCCGATCACAATGAACTAGATGAATAGGATATTTTTTGTGAAACTCCAATTTCAATCGATTCCAATTCCAAGATCCAATATCATCGCATAGCATATACCATGTCAATGCTTTTCCCTTCAAAAATAAAGGGAAAACCTTCTTCTTAACTTCATCTCCGGGTAAACCTGCAAGCTTAAACAATCAACAAATTTCTTCCACATATATCAAGTGCATATCAGGATGTTCGGTTCCATCTCATGCATAAGGATTAGCTAGCAGTTGTTCTATCATACCCGAAGGAATTTCGTATTCAATATTTTCAGTAGGTGCAGTAGGTCGAGGGGTAACTAATTGTGGTTCCATTCGAGGTGAAGATACCCCGAACAAACCCCTCAAAGGATTTTTTTTTCCATAGTAACAAGTGACAATAAATTTCAGCATGTAGTAATATTTTTTCCTTACGAAGAGCGCTTCACTCCCCGGCAACGGCGCCAGAAAATGGCCTTGATGACCCACAAGTATATGGGATCAATTGTAGCCTCTTCGATAAGTAAGAGTGTCGAACCCAACGAGGAGCAGAAGGAAATGACAAGTGGTTTTCAGCAAGGTAATGAGTGCAAGTGCTAAAATTGTAAGTAACCGAGTAGTTTGATAGCAAGATAATTTGTAACAAGCAAATAGCAATAATTGTAACAAAAGTGCAGCAAGGTATCCCAATCCTTTTGAGGTAAAGGATAGGCTAAAACGGTCTCTTATAATAAGCAAAGCGTTCTTGAGGATACACGGGAATTTCATCTGGCCACTTTCATCATATTGATTCAATTCGTGTTCACTACTTTGATATGTGGGTGGACCGGTGCTTAGGTGATGTTCTTACTTGAAAAAACCTTATGATTAACCCCCTCGCAAGCATCCGCAACTACGATAAAAGTATTAAGAATAAATTCTAACCATAGCATTAAACTTTTGGATCCAATCGGTCCCTTACGGAATAGCGCATAAACTAGGGTTTAAGCTTTTGTCACTCTCGCAACCCATCATCTAATAACTACTCCACAATGCATTCCCTTAGGCCCAAATATGTTGAAGTGTCATGTAGTCGATGTTCACATGACGCCACTAAGGGGATCACAACATACATACTATCAAGATATCGAACACATATCAAGTTCACATGATTACTCGCAACATGATTTCTCCCGTGACCTCAAGAACAAAAGTAACTACTCACAGATGATAATCATGCTCAAGATCAGAGGGGTATTAAATAGCATAATGGATCTGAACATATAATCTTCCACCAAATAAACCACATAGTAATCAACTACAAGATGTAATCAACACTACTAGTCACCCACAAGCACCAATCTATAGTTCTCGTACAAAGATTGAACACAAGAGATGAACAAGGGTTTGAGAGGAGATGGTGTTGTTGAAGATGTTAATGGAGATTGCCCTCCCCGAGATGGGAGGGTTGTTGGTGATGATGATGACGATGATTTCCCCCTCTGGGAGGGAAGTTCCCCCGGCGGAATCGCTTCGCGGAAGGCAAAAGTGCTCGTGCCCAAGTTCTGCCTCGAGACGGCGGCGCTCCATCCCGAAAGTCCTCTCCTTATTTTTCTAGATAAAAATGACTTATATACCAGAAGATCGGCACCGGAGGTGGGATGGGTGATGGCGGCTGAAGCTACGTCGGTATTTCCCCAAAGAGGAAGGGATGATGCAGCGCATCGGCGGTAGGTACTTCCCTCAGTGATGAAACCAAGGTTATTGAACCAGTAGTAGAACCAAGCAACACAATATAAACAGCCCCTGCACACAAATAACAAATACTCACAAGTCGACGAGTAAAAGGGGTTGTCAATCCCTTTCGGGTAGCGGCGCCTCATGATAGGCAAAAGGACGTGAGATAAATTGTAGTAGATTCATAGATCGAACGCCAAATAAAAAAATGAGAATAAAACGCGGCAAGGTATTTTTGTATTTTTGGTTTAATAGATCTGAAAATAAAAGCAAAGGAAAAGTAGATCGCAGCAGCAATATGAGAAATAGACCCGGGGGCCGTAGGTTTCACTAGTGGCTTCTCTCGGGAAAAATAGCAAATGGTGGGTAAACAAATTACTGTTGGGCAATTGATAGAACTCCAAATAATCATGACGATATCCAGGCAATGATCATTATATAGGCATCATGTCCAAGATTAGTAGACCGACTCCTGCCTGCATCTACTACTATTACTCCACACAACGACCGCTATACAGCATGCATCTAGTGTATTAAGTTCATGGAGAAACGGAGTAATGCAATAAGAATAATGACATGATGTAGACAAGATCTATCTTTGTAGAGATAGACCCCATTGATTTATACTTAGTAGCAACAATACATACGTGTCGGTTCCCCTTCTGTCACTGGGATCAAGCACCGTAAGATTGAACCCACTACAAAGCACCTCTTCCCATTGCAAGATAAATAGATCAAGTTGGCCAAACAAAACCCAAATATTGGAGAAGAAATACGAGGCTATAAGCAATCATGCATAAAAGAGATCAAAGAAACTCAAATAACTTTCATGGATAAAAGGAGATAGATTTGATCATAAACTCAAAGTTCACCGGATCCCAACAAACACACCACAAAAGAGTTACATCATATGGATCTCCAAGAGACCATTGTATTGATAATCGAACGAGAGAGAGGAAGCCATCTAGCTACTAACTACGGACCCGAAGGTCTACAAAGAACTACTCACGCATCATCGGAGAGGCACCAATGGAAGTGGTGAACCCCTCCGTGATGGTGTCTAGATTAGAACTGGTGGTTCTAGACTCTGCGGCGACTGGAATTGATTTTCATCTACCCCCCCTCCCAAGGGTTTCTGGAATATTGGGGTATTTATAGAGCAAAGAGGCGCTCCGGGGGCACCCGAGGTGGGCACAACCCACCAGGGCGCGCCCTAGTGGGTTGTGCTCCCCTCGGAGCACCCCCAGGCACTGCCTTGGCCCATTGGGTATCTTTTGGTCCATGAAAAATCTCTATAAAGTTTCGTTGCATTTGGACTCCTTTTGGTATTTATTTCCTGCGATGTAAAAAACGTGCAAACAACAGCAAACTGGCACTTAGCACTATGTCAATAGGTTAGTACCAAAAATGATATAAATTGACTATAAAGTGATTATAAAACATCCAAGGTTGATAATATAACAACATGGAATAATCAAAAATTATAGATATGTTGGAGACGTGTCAGCATCCCCAAGCTTAACTCCTGCTCGTCCTCGAGTAGGTAAGTGATAAAAACAGAATTTTTGATGTGGAATGCTTCCTAACATGTCATCTCATATTTTTTATTTATAGCATGGACATTTGGACTTTTATGTGATTCAAAGCAATAGTCTAGTTTTAACATGATGACTTAAATACTCAAGCATGCCAACAAGCAAGCATGTCTTTCAAAATATCAACGCTAAAATAAGCTATCCCTAGCCCATCATGCTCAATCATTTATCCATTCATGAAACACACTCGAATATTAACCACACCCAATGCTCAAGTACGATCATAGTGCCACCTAGTTGGTGCTTTATAAGAGAACATGGAGACTCAAATTCAAGAAAGGACCTTCGTAGAGGGAAGTAGGGATTTGTTGAGGTGCCAGAGCTCAAAGCGAAAAAACTTAGAGATAAAAAAACATTTTGGGAGGTGTGTCTTTCCCACCAACAAAAATGACTTAGAGTTCCCAACAATTTCCATGCTAGATATATCATAGGCGGTTCCCAAACAGAAATTAAAGTTTATTCCTTTTCCCACCATACTTTCACTTTCCATGGCTAACCGTATCCACGGGTGCCTTCCATACCAACAGTTTCCAAGGAATATATTATGTGACAACATAAAGTAAATTCAATTTTCATTTCAGAACTGGGCGTCCCTAATACCTTTGCCTTACTCTCGTGCAATGACAAGTGAATAAACACTCATCGTGAGAATAACACATCTAGCATGGAAAATATTAGCTACCCCTCACCGCTCCGCGAGAGATACGAACACACAAAGCAAAAGTTTATTTTGAAAATTAGATATGGCACATACAAATTTGCTTAGAACGGCAAAATAATACTGCATATAGGTAGATATAGTGGACTCATGTGGCAAAACTGGTTGAAAGATTTTTGGATGCACAAGTAGTGATCATACTTAGTGCAAAATGAAGGCTAGCAAAAGATTGAGAAGCGACGAACCAAGAAACGAATAATCTCATAAGCGAGCATTAAGCATAGTCAACACCAAATAGTGCACCACAAGTACGATATAATTTCATTGCATAATTATTGACTTTCGTGCTTGCATATGGAATCACAAACCTTAACACCAATATTCTTACTAAAGCATAATTACTCATCAAATGACTCACATATCACATCATCATATCTCAAAACTATTACTAAGAATCAAGTTTATTTTGTCCAATGATCTTCATGAAAGTTTTTATTATATCCTTCTTGTATATCTATCACTTTGGAACTAATTTTCATGTGTTGCTTTTGATAAGCTCAAAAAAATATAAGTGAAGGTCATGAGCATAATTTTTCTTTCTCTCAAATTAATTTAAGTGAAGCAAGAGAGAATCTCTTGAAAATTTTACTAACTCTCAAATAAATCTAAGTGAAGCAAGATAGCATTTCTTAAAAAAAATACTAAATCACACCATGCTCAAAAAGATATAAGTGAAGCACTAGGGCAAGTCCGTAGGTCATAAAAATTTAAGTAAAGCATAGAGAGAAATTCTAACGAGTAATGACATAATTATGGCTCTCTAAAATAGGTGTGTCCAGCAAGGGATCAAGACTTAAAATACAAAATAAAATAAGAAAAGACTCATATCATACAAGACGCTCCAAGCAAAACACATAGTATGTGACGAATAAAAATATAGCTTCGAGTAAAATACCGATGGTCGTTAGAAAAAAGAGGGGATGCCACTCGGGGCATCCCCAAGCTTAGTTGCTTGCTCTCTTTTGGATAATAGCTTGGGCATTTTCTGAGAGTGTTTCATAATGACTTTCAAGTTCCTCGTACTTAACGTGAAGATTTTTAATGTCTTCAATTAAGGACTAAGTTTGAGTCATTTCCGCGTCCAACAGGTCATCGCTTTTATCTAGCAACTTTTGAATATGTTCCATAGCATTTTGTTGTTCAGTTGCAATTTTAGCAAGTGTTGTGTATCTAGGTTTAGATTCACATTCAGAGTCATCTTCACTGGATGTTTGAAAGTAAGCATCGCGTGAGTTTACCTTGGCACCACGTGCCATGAAGCAGTAGGTAGGACCAGAATCATCCTCATCGGCAGCATCAGTGTCGACGACGAGTCCATTATCTTCGGTGTTGAAGATTGACTTGGCGGTGTAAGCTGAAGCTAGGGCCAGGCTTGCCACGCCTGAATCGGACTCCTCCTCAGACTCCACTTCTGCCTCCTTAGAAGCAGACTCCTCCTCTGAATCCATTTCCTTGCCAACAAACGCATGAACCTTGCTGGATGAGCTCTTCTTGTGAGATGAATACTTTGGTGATGACTTTGAAGAAGACTTTGAGGATTTCTTCTTGTTGTTGTCATCAGAATCATATTCATTGCTCTTCTTCTTCTTCTTGGTCTCATTGTCCCATGAGGACACTCAGAGATGTAGTGACCAGGTTTCTTGCATTTGTGGCATGTTCTCTTCTTGTGGTCATGAGTGGAAGCTTCATCATTTCTTGAGCTGGATCTTGAACACTTTCTGAAACCTTTCTTCTTGGAGAACTTTTGGAACTTCTTCATGGGCATAGCTAGCTCATTTCCAATGTCTTCAGGATCCTCAGAACCGCGGTCAGATTCTTCTTCAGATGAGGACACAACCTTTGCCTTCAAAGCCCTGGTTCTGCCATAGTTGGGGCCATAGATGTCTCTCTTCTCAGATAGCTGGAACTCATGTGTGTTGAGCCTCACAAGTATGTCAGACGGATCGAGATTTTTGGAGTCAGGACATTCTTGAATCATCAGGGCCAGGGTGTCGAATGAGCTGTCAAGTGATCTCAGGAGCTTCTTGATGATTTCATGCTTGGTGATCGCAGTGGCGCCAAGTGCGCGAAGCTCATTTGCGATATCAGTGAGGCAATGAAATGTGAGCTGGACATTCTCATTGTCATTTCTCTTGAAGCAGTTGAAGAGGTTGCGAAGAACATCAATCCTTGAATCTCTTTGAGTTGAAACGCCTTCGTTGACCTTGGAGAGCCAATCCCAGACCAGCTTCGCAGTTACCAGTGCACTCACACGACGATACTGTCCTTTGGTCAGATGACAATAGATGATGTTCTTGGCAGCCAAATCCAGTTGAATAAACCTCTTGACATCAGCAGTGGTGACACCTTCACCGACCTCGGGAACGCCATTCTTGACGACATACTAGAGGTCGACATCAATGGCTTCAAGATGCACACGCATCTTATTCTTCCAGTAGGGGTAATCAGTGCCATCGAAGACTGGGCATGCAGCGGACACCTTGATTATCCCTACGACATAGCTAAAACTCCAGGTGGTTAAACCGATCACGCAGAATAAGGGAGCACCTCGCTCTGATACCAATTGAAAGTGCTAGTTATCGACTAGAGGGGGGTGAATAGGCGATTTTTATGAAAGTCTTCAAAACACGAGGTCTTTGAAGACAAATAGTAGAAATGAACCTATTGATATGCAGCGGAAGGTAGACTACACTAGACAACCATAGTTAAGTAATCAATGAAGTGAAAGCACGAAGACTATCAGCAGCTAGGTAGTATGGATCAGGATGGAAGACAGTATGAAGCCAATAGTAAATAGTCTTCACTCAGTGAAGTCAATCAGATCAGACAAGCAGGCAATGACTTCACGAAGACAAACTGTAAAGTAAAGGGAAGTGAAGGATAGAACCAGTTGCTTGGTGAAGACAAGGATTTGGTAGATCAGTTCCAGTTGCTGTGAAAACTGTACGTCTGGTTAGGGAGGCTGAGATTTAACTCAGAAGACCGCGTCTTCACCTTATTCCCCTTGAGCTAAGGACACCTAGTCCTTGCCCAATCACTCTGGTAAGTCTTCAAGGTAGACTTCCAAACCTTCACAGACTTCGTTCACTGGCGATCCACAATGGCTCTTGGATGCTCAGAATGCGACGCCTAACTAGCTGGAGGATTCACAGTCCTCAAGTGTAACAAGTCTTCAGGTCACGCGGATAGAAAGAATTTAGTGATGCCTAACACTCTTTGGCTCTGGGTGTTTTGGGCTTTGTCCTCACAAGGATTTCTCTCTCAAATGCTTCGGAGGTGGGTTGCTCTCAAACGATAAGAGCTGTGCACTAACTCTAAGCAGCCACCAATTTATGGTGTAGGGGGTGGGCTATTTATAGCCAGGAGGCAATCCGACCTGATTTGTCTGAAATGACCCTAGGTCACTAAGGAACTGACACGTGTCCAACGGTCGGATTTCGAACACACGCGGCAGCTTGACTTGGGCTACAAGTAAAGCTGACTCATCCAGCTCTGGATAAGATTTTCTCTAATTATCTTCGTTCGAAGACATAGGATTTTGGTTGAGCATCACATCCATCACTCTGACTTTGTTCACTAGGACCCCACTTAACAATACGGTGGTTCCTATGACTCAACAAAGAAGAAAAGGAAACTACAAAACAACTATGTCTTTGCACTCCATAGTCTTCACATGAATGTCTTCTCATGTCATAATCTTCACCGTGAATGTCTTCATGAACCACAATTGTCTTCAATGTCTTCACACATTTTTAGGGGTCATCTCTGGTAGGTAAACCGAATCAATAAGGGACTACTACCTGTGTTATCCTGCAATTCTCACAAACACATTAGTCCCTCAACCAAGTTTGTTGTCAATAATCCAAAACCAACTAGGGGTGGCGCTAGATGCACTTACATTCTCAATATAAGTAGTAGGAACAACTGGATCAACATTATAAATAATAGTTTCCTCTTTAGCTAGTACCAGTTCTGTAGCGATCCGACCTCAGACGGTCAAATCTCTGTATAGAAGTGTCATCCCTGGATCGGTAATGCTGACACATAGTACTTGAAGGATTTATAACAGAGTTCAATCACACACTGATTACATTGAATGTCTCAAAAGAGAACTTATTACAATAATATGGCTGAAGGCCATCTAATGAAGATAACAGCGGAAGCTTCGAAAGGTAAATTGTTCCATCAATTCCAACGGCATAGACGACTGCACGACAACGACCTAGCGCACCTTACTCTTCACCTGAAAACCCTGCAACATAGTACATTGCAGCCTGTGTAGGTCAGCACATCGAATATGCTGGCAAGATAACATTATAGAGAAATGAACAAGTAACAGCCATAACTATATGCATATATGGCTGGTGGAGGCTCTATGGTTATTTTTGTAGAAAGCTAGTTTTTTCCCTACAACAAAGGAATATATTTTATTTAACTACAAAGTTTGTTGAAAACATTGAGAATGGTAACCCCATCTCAGTCCCAATAAAAAATAATCATCAACCCAACAGATTATTAAATTAGAGTGATGAGATCAACATAGTAATTCAAGCACCAGATACTCAAGATGTCCATAACCGGGGACACGGCTAACCATGATTAGTTTATACACTCTGCAGAGGTTTGCACACTTTTCCCCATGAGACTCAATCTCCTCCGTTGTATTTCTCGCACTGCATGATGTTTGACAAACGGATGACCGGGACATAGTCTTCCGAAGAGGTCCCCTTAACCGATAGATAGGCCGGTACACCTACAATCCCCTACATCTGTTAGCCCATCATGGAAAGGATTCCCACAACTTACTCAACTATGCCAGAGCCCATAATGGCTTGCGGCTGCACACGAAGTTTCCAGCATGAATAACATAATGATCCCTTTGAGCCTGGGTGGCGGACCATAGGAAAAATCACATAGATACCCCGGGATTCTCCATTGGACAACACTGGATTTCCCCAGCTGCCCACAAACCAATCCACCCAGATGTGTGTTAAAGTAGCCACCATAAGTAAAACCCTTAGTTCATAATAATACTCACAACAATCATGAATCACTCAAAACAAACCACGTCTACGAGCATAGCATAGCAAAGTATAATAAGTGTAACGTAGTAACTCCCAAGGTTTGAATAAAAGGGCAATAGATACTACCTCAACAACTACTTCTCGAAACCCACATGTTAAACAGATCCTACTCATGCAATGTTTTGAGGATTGAGACTAATGCATAAAAACTGGGTAATAAGGGATATGATCAAAGTGTTACTTGCCTTGCTGACGATCTGAAAACCCTAGTGACTCGTAGTAGCATGCTTCGCACTCTGGAAACTCTATCGTGAACAAACAATGGCATACATAAGCAATCAAGCATAAGATGCAAGGATAAAACTCAAATAAAAAGATCCAAACTGAAAGTTCAACTCAAGAGCTTCGATTTGCAAAAAGAATCAATCGAATCGGAGCTACGGAACTCAAAGTGCGGTCAAAAAAAGTTCTAATTTAAATCTGCTTGCAACCAAATTTTAAATTGCCAATACCATGTTCAAGTTGATTATCTGGAAATAGGGGAATAAGATGAAGATTTTGGCGTTGGTTTCACTGGATTTGGTCAAGCGATCAAAAAGTTGCGAGGGTTTGAAGATCAGGGGTAATCTGTGAGAAAAATAATCATAGATAGGTCCCGGGCCGAAAAATAAAAGTAAAGAGAAAAACCTATCGAACGAACGTTCGCGTCAAGGACAAACGAACGAATACATTCGCTAATAGTGATGTTCGAGTGAATGTTCGCTAATTAGCAAAACCAAAAAAACAACAAAACTGATCTAACGAAAAACCAAAAACTGGGGCGGCAGTTCGGCGGTCTTTACCGGTTCTTAAAAAACCGACGGGTCGGCGGCGGCGGGATCCGGCGAGTCCGGCGTGGCGGGGCTCAGGCGAAGGCTCGCGGCGGCGGGGCGAGGCAAGTGACGGCGCGGGTTGCGGGCAAGGCGGCAGCGGCGGCGCGGGCAAGGTGGCGAGGAGGCGGCGGGGTGGGCGACTTTTAAAGGGGCCATGGGGCGAGGCTTGCGGGAGGGTGCGCGGCGGCGCGTGTCTGACCAGGACACGGTGGCGGCGGCGGCGAGGCTCAGGACTCTGTCCCGAGTCGGAGGAGGAGGCGGCGGTGGCTAGTGGGCCGGCCTGCTCGGCTGGGCTTCGGCCTAGTCGGGCGGGAAAAGTTTTTTTTTTGAATAAAATTTCGCATGAAGAAAATCCAAATAAAATATAAAAAATTCTAAAAATTCTAGATACAATTTTCACCGTCTTAACCTATTATTTAGAACAAAGTGAACATTTTTCTGGCCTAAAAATGCAATTTTCATAAATGCATATTTTTCTAAATTCAAATAAAATAGCAAATAAAATCCAAATGAAATATAAATTTGATTTTAAATTTTCTTCTCCAATATTCCTTTCTTTTGAAGAAGTCATATTATCTTCTCTCTTTTATTTTAAATATAGGAAATAATTTTGGAGAGAAAACTATTAAAACCAAATTGATCCTCTTTTCAAATTTGAGAAATTTCAAATATGAAAATTTATGAAATCCCCAACTCCCTCCTTGGGTCCTTGAGTTACTTAAGATTTCTAGGATCACAACCAAATATGCAAATAAAATATGATATGCATATGATGACCTATGTATAACATCCAAACTGAAAATTGGGATGTTACAAACCTACCCCACTTAAGATGAATCTCGCCCTCGAGATTCGGGTTTGGCTAGAAAATAGGTGCGGGTGTTCCTTCCGTAGGTCTTCTTCTCTTTCCCAGGTGGCTTCATCCTCGGTATGGTGTCTCCACTAAACTTTGCAAAACTTGATAACCTTGTTGCGAGTAACTCGGCTGGCAAACTCAAGAATCTTCACGGGTTTCTCCTCGTAGGTTAGATCATTATCCAATTGAATTGCTTCCAGGGCCACTATATCTCTTAGAGGAATATCGGCCATCTCAGCATGACACTTCTTCAACTGGGAAACATGAAACACATCATGTACTCCTGACAATCCTTCGGGTAACTCCAACTTGTAGGCAACCTCTCCCATACGTTCCAGAACTTGGTATGGTCCTACAAATCTCGGGGCTAACTTTCCCTTAACTCCAAATCGTTTAACTCCTCGAAGTGGTGACATACGAAGGTATGCTCTATCTCCAATTTCATAAAATACATCCTTGCGTTTAGTATCGGCATAACTCTTCTGCCTGGACTAAGCTACCTTCAGTCTATCTCGAATAAAATTAACCTTCTCTTCAGACTCTTTGATCAAATCTGGTCCAAACAAGTGACGGTCTCCAACTTCATCCCACATTAACGGTGTCCTGCATCTACTTCCATACAAGGCTTCAAAAGGGGTCATCTTCAAACTAGCCTGATAACTATTGTTGTATGAGAACTCTGCGTAAGGTAAATTGTCATGCCAACTAGATCCATAATCTAGCGCACAGGCTCTCAACATGTCCTCCAGAATCTGATTAACTCTCTCTATTTGTCCATCGGTCTGCGTATGAAAGGTTGTACTGAACTCTAGGCTAGTACCCAAAGTCTCGTGCAGCTGATTCCAAAACTTCGAGGTAAACGGTGTCCCTCTATCTACTACGATGGTCCTCGGAACTCTATGCAAACATACGATCCTGGTCATATATATCTTGGCCAACTTCGCGCTTTTATATGTGGTTTTCATGGGGATAAAGTGAGCCACTTTGGTCAAGCAATCAACTACTACCCAGATAGAATCATATCTTGATCGCGTCCTGGGCAGTCCGGTGATGAAATCCATGCCAAGTTTATCCCACTTCCAATCGTGTATCGGCATAGGCTGTAATAATCCTGATGGCTTCTGATGTTCTGCCTTCACTCTCTGACATACATCGCATACTGCTACATACTTGGCAATATCCCTCTTCATTCCTGTCCACCAGAAATGTTCCTTCAAATCCAAATACATCTTGGTGTTTCTGGGGTGAATCCAGTATGGTGAGTCATGAGCTTCCTGAAGTATTAACTTCCTGATCTCCGCATTATTGCGCACATATACACGATCCTCAAACCATAAAGTCTCGTGCTCATCCTCACAAAAACCTTTGGCTTTTCCTTTGCTCATCTTCTCCTTTATCTCCGCAATTTCCTTATCATCCTTCTGAGCTTCTCGAATTCCAAATAAGGTAGACTGAACCTCCATTGTTGCAACAAAACCTCTTGGAACTATCTCCAAATGTAGTTCCTTGAGATCGTCAACTAACTCCTGCGGTAACCCTCCGCTTACCAGGGTATTGCCATAACTTTTGCGGCTCAAAGCATCCGCTATGACACTGGCCTTGCCTAGATGATAATGCAATTTCATATCATAATCCTTTATGAGATCCAACCATCTCCTCTGCCTGAGATTCAACTCCTTCTGCGTGAAAATGTACTTCAAACTCTTGTGATTCGTGTACACATCACAACGGTTTCCAATCGGAAAATGTCTCTAGGTCTTGAGCGCATGCAGTACGGCTGCTAACTCCAAATTATGGGTGGCATAATTCAACTCATGAGGTCGAAGCTGCCGTGAGGCATATTAAACAACTCTTCCATCTTGCATAAGTACACCTCCAAGTCCCAAGCGAGAAGCGTCGCAATACACTTGGAAATCTTTGTGTATATCCGGAAGAATCAGTATTGAGGCTGTAACCAAAATTTTCTTCAACTCCTGAAAACTAGCCTCACAATCTTTGGTCCATTTGAACTTGGTGTCTTTCTTCAACAACTCGGTCATGGGTTTCGCAATCTTGGAAAAAATCTCAATGAACCTCCGATAATAACCTGCGAGTCCCATAAAACTTTCGATCTCTCCAACTGAGCTGGGTGCCAACCACTCAGTGATAGACTGAACTTTGGTAGGGTCTACGGCTATACCTTCTCCTGATATAACATGTCCAAGAAATCCAACTTCCTTTAACCAAAACTCACACTTGCTAAACTTGGCATACAGCTGGTGTTCCCTGACCTTCTCGAGAACTAAGCGCAAGTGTTCCTTGTGTTCCTCTTCATTCTTCGAGTACACCAAAATATCAACAATGAACACCACAACAAACTTATCCAAAAACTCCATGAACACCTTGTTAATCATACTCATAAAATAGGCAGGGGCATTAGTCAATCCAAATGACATGACTGTGTACTCATGCAGCCTATACCTTGTGGTAAAAGCTGACTTAGGTATGTCCAGTTCTCGGATCTTCAACTGGTGGTATCCTGATCGAAGATCGATCTTGGAGAATACTTTAGCTCCTTGCAAGTGGTCAAACAGATCATTGATCATTGGTAGTGGGTACTTGTTCTTGATCGTCACTTCATTCAACGCCCGATAATCAACAACCATTCTCAAAGATCCTTCCTTCTTCTCAACAAAGAGAACTGGGGCTCCCCACGGTGATGAACTTGGTCGGATATATCCTTTCTCCAATAACTCCTTAATCTGCTTCTTAATTTCCTCCAGATCATTTGCGGGCATCCAATACGGTCTCTTCGATATTGGTCTAGTGCCTGGCAACAACTTTATCAAAAACTCTATGTCTCCATTTAGCGGCATGCCTGGTAGTTCCTCTGGAAATACATCCGGGTAATCCTTCACTACAGGCACTTCTTCCTGAACAACTCCCGAGAGAGAATTTACTTGGGTCCTCCTTGGCACATGCCTAGACACATACTTGATCCTTTTTCCCTTTGAGGTGGTGAGTAAAATTGAGTTACTAGCACAATCGATATTTCCTCCATACATGGATAGCCAATCCATGCCTAATATCACATCCAATCCTTGTGACTCCAAAATTATCAGGTCTGAGGGGAAAACATGCCTACCTATGGTCAATAGCATCTGAAAACATCCACTGCTTGCCATATACTCCGCTCTAGGTGAGCTTACTAACATAGGTGTCTTAAGAACTTTGGTGGGCAACTTATATTTATCCACAAATCCCCTTGATATGTATGAATGCGATGCACCAGTATCAAAAAGAACTATTGCAGTAAATGACTTAATCAAAAACTTACCTATAACTACATCTGGCTGTTCTTCAACCTCCTCCACGTTAACATGGTTCACTTTTCCTCTGGTGAAAGGGTTGGGCTTCTTCCCAGAGTTTCCATTTCCATTGCCGTTCTTCAACTCTGAGCAATCATTGGCGTAGTGTCCAGTCTTCCCGCACTTGTAACAGGTGACATGACTCGGGTCTTTCTTAGGGGTGTTGCTGGATTGGGACGGTTATGGCTGCTGCTTCCTCCATTCCCGCTTCCATTCTTAGGCCCACTATGGTTATGTGAGCTTCCTCCATTGTGAGAATGGCCTCCATGGTTATGGGTGTAACCTCTGGAGTTAGGGGTAAAGCGAGGCTTCTACTGAGCTCCAGAATTGTACTTCCCCTGTCTATACTTCCGTTTGCGGCTCTCTATCTGTTGTTGTTTTCTTTCAATCATAAGGGCCCTGAGGGAGTCCTGGATTAGGGGGTGTCCGGATGGCCGGACTATACCTTCAGCCGGACTCCTGGACTATGAAGATACAAGATTGAAGAGTTCGCCTCGTGTCCGGAAGGGACTTTCCTTGGCGTGGAAGGCAAGCTTGGCGATACGGATATGTAGATCTCCTACCATTGTAACCGACTTTGTGTAACCCTAACCCTCTCTGGTGTCTATATAAACCGGAGGGTTTTAGTCTGTAGGACAACATGCAGAACAACAATCATACCATAGGCTAGCTTCTAGGGTTTAGCCTCTCCGATCTCGTGGTAGATCTACTCTTGTACTACCCATATCATTTAATATTAATCAAGCAGGACGTAGGGTTTTACCTCCATCAAGACGGCCCGAACCTAGGTAAAACTTCGTGTCCCTTGCCTCCTGTTACCATCCGGCCTAAACGCACAGTTCGGGACCCCCTACCCGAGATCCGCTGGTTTTGACACCGACATTGGTGCTTTCATTGAGAGTTCCTCTGTGTCGTCGCCGTCAGGCTTGATGGCTCCTACGATCATCAATAGCGATGCAGTCCAGGGTGAGACCTACCTCCCCGGACAGATCTTCGTCTTTGGCGGCTTCGCACTACAGGCCAATTCACTTGGCCATCTGGAGCAAATCGAAAGCTATGCCCCAGGCCGTCAGGTCAGATTTGGAAGTTTAAACTACACGGCTGACATCCGCGTGGACTTGATCTTCGACGGATTCGAGCCACTGCCGAGCGCGCCGCACTATCACGATGAGCATGATCTAGCTCTGTCGCCGAACAGTGCCATGGAGGCCGCACCCGCATCGGCTTCGACCCTTAATTCGGAGCCAACTGCGTCGATCGAGGATGGGTGGTTGGATGCCGCCTCGGGGGCTGCGATCCCAACAGCGATCGAGCCGAACACCAGCCCCGCACTCCGTGAGGCTCGTGACTCCAAGGAGCCGGACTCCTCTCCGGACTCCGAACCCTTTGCGCCCCTGCCGATCGAATCCGATCGGGCGCCGATCATGGAGTTTACTGCCGCGGACATCTTTCAGCACTCGCCTTTTGGTGATATTCTGAAGACACTAAAATCTCTCTCTTTATCAGGAGAGCCCTGGCCGGACTACGGTCGGCAAGGTTGGGATACGGACGATGAAGAAATTCAAAGCCCACCCACCACCCACTTTGTAGCCACTGTCGACGACTTAACCGACATGCTCGACTTCGACTCCGAAGACATCGACGGTATGGACACCGATGAAGGAGACGATGAAGAACCAGCGCCTATTGGGCCCTGGAAAGCCACCTCGTCATATGACGTATACATGGTGGACGCACCAAAAGATGACGACGAGGAGTGGAAGGACACACCGAAGGCTTGTTCCCTCGAGAAGCAGTCAAAGCGGCGACGCAAGCGCCGCCCCAAATCCCGCCTCGACAGAAATAACGATCACACAGACCCAGCGCTGGAGCAGGGCGAACCGCTGCCGGACAACGGCAATCCGGATAATCAACCGAACAAACAAATTCTATCAAGGATAATGGTCTGGACGACATAACGCCGGACAGGCACCCGGAGCAGCAGAATGCCCGTAAAAGGCTTGTTGCCACCGCGAGGAGTCTTAAAAAGCAGAAGCAAAGGCTCAAGGTTGTGCAAGACACACTCCAAATTAGATGGAGTAAAATACTCAACACAGCAGTGAGGTACAGCGACAATCGCCCCTCCAAAAGCTACCCAAAGCGAAAGCTGCTACCTGAATTCGAGGAGGAGGCCTCAGACCCCCCACAACCAAATATCAAAGCAGCCACCTGGCCGGATAGACGACCCGTCTACCAACACAGAGTGGCATACAATGCCACTCACAATACAACACGCGACCCATGCGAGGACTCACACCCAAAGGACGGCGCAACAAGATCCATCTATGGACCACGCAAACGCGCCCCAGCATACAATGCAACACAACAAACATCCGAATAACGCGGTACACCCAGCTACAGGGGTGCCGCACACCCCTTATGTTTCACCGATGAGGTACTGGACCATGAATTTTCAGAGGGATTCAAACCCGTAAACATAGAGACATACGACGGAAATACAGACCCTGGGGTCTGGATTGAGGACTACATCCTTCATATCCATATGGCTCGAGGAGATGATCTCGACGCCATCAAGTACTTACCCCTCAAGCTCAAAGGGCCAGCTCGTCACTGGCTTAAAGGCCTCCCCGAAAGCTCCATTGGAAGTTGGGAAGAGCTCGAAGACGCCTTTCGGGCAAATTTTCCAGGGACTTATGTCCGACCTCCGGATGTGGACGATTTGAGTCATATAACCCAACAGCCCAGAGAGTCAGCCCGAAAGCTCTGGAACAGGTTTCTTACTAAAAAGAACCAGATTGTCGACTATCCGTATGCCGAAGCCTTGGCAGCTTTTAAGCATAGCGTCCGTGATGAATGGCTCGCCAGACACCTCGGCCAAAATAAGCCGAGAACGATGGCCGCATTAACAAGCCTCATGACCCGCTTTTGCGCATGTGAGGACAGCTGGCTAGCCAGATGCAGCATCAGCGACCCCAGTACATCTGAAGTTAGAGATGGAAACGGGAAATCACGGTGCAACAGCAATAACAAACGCCGAAATAAAGAAGACAGCACGAAGGGCACGGCAGTAAACGCCGGATTCAAAAGCTCTCGGCCAGGTCAGCAAAAGCCGCCCTCTAAAGGCACCAGGGATGAACTGTCCAGCCTCAACAAAATTCTGGACCAAGTATGTCAAATCCATAGTACCCCTGGTAAACCTGCTAATCATACCCACAGAGAATGTTGGGTCTTCAAGCAGTCCGGCAAGCTCAACGCCGTACACAAGGGGGAGGATACACCAAGTGAAGACGAGGATGAGCCTCCCAAGCAAGACACTGGGGAACAAAAGAAATTTCCACCAGAAGTCAAAACAGTAAACATGTTACACGTGATCAAGGGAAAAAACAACGCGGCACTCCCAGGAAAATATACCCAAGTGCCTGTCACCGCGAAGTCCTGCCACTGGTCGTCTCAACCGATCACTTTCGACCATCACGATTACTCAGCAAGTATCCGACGCGCAGGATGGGCTGCCCTGGTATTAGACCCAGTAATTGGCGGATATCACTTCACACGAGTCTTGATGGACGGTGGCAGCAGTCTAAACCTAATATATCAGGATACAATCCGCGGGATGGGGTTAGACCCAACAAAAATTCGCCATAGCAATACTACCTTTGAAGGAGTAACGCCAGGCCCAGGGGTTCATTGCACGGGCTCCCTCCTACTACAAGTTATATTCGGCTCCCCCGATAACTTCCGTCGCGAGCATTTAACCTTCCACATCGCTCCATTCCAAAGTGGCTATCAAGCACTGCTCGGACGTGAAGCTTTCGCTTGCTTTAATGCAATACCACACTACGCCTCCCTCATACTCAAGATGCCCGATCCACGTGGCATCATTTCAATGAACGGAAATATCAAGCGATCTCTGCGCGCCAAAGAGAGTGCGGATGCCTTGGCAGCCGCACACTAAAGGCGCCCGGACCAGTGAAAGCATCCAATAGGTCGTCAAGACCTCGGACACAACTAATCAAGTCCGGCACCGCTATTTATACCGAATAAATAGTCACACCCCTATTTGTTAATACAAGGGGCTCAACGCACGCAGACAAGTGGCAATTTCTTCTCATCTCGAATTATACATGGTTTCTTTAAAAACTATCTTTTTGCACGACAACATTTTCACCTAAATTCCTCTCTTTTACAAACGATCATCATGCTACACCCGTCCAGGATACGGCACAACGGAGACACAGGCGTAGACGTGCAGCAGGGACCCGCTCCAAAGATTCTTTTTAGATTAAGACCCTGCGTAAACCTTTTTTACTGTCTCTTGTTGATACATATCCACCGTTGAGAAGGATGCTGACGTCTTGGCATGTGGCCACGCTAGAACAATGCACGTACCTGGACACAAGGGGCTTCTTACAAAGGCCATTATTTAGGCCCGGTTTATACCATAAAGACCGAATACCTTAGGGAGTGTTCGGCGTCGCGAGTTTGGCCCTATATGCATCAGCTCCGAATCATTGTCTTTGGTCAAATGTTGGGTTTGCCCGGCTCCTGTGTTTTGGTGCCTTATGTTCCGCTTTACCGACTAAGGTAGCACCAGGAGAACTACTGCGATTGTGCCCTGGTTCATCCGGACAAGCACCTCAGTAGAGAAAGCCGAAAACTGATTGTCATGATATAGCGTGAGACTGGTCAACCACTCGATGACCTGTTGGAATGTTCGAATTCCTCCGCCTTAACGAAGGGTCGTTTTCTGGCCAGGCATGTATGCACCCCGGGATCGAGAGAGTGCGGAGCCACCAGGGGCTATCTAGTAGCCCCACTGTCAAACTCCTATGGCTGAGTGAAAGTGCTAAAGCATTATAGTCCGGTTGCCTCGCTCGCTCTGCTATCACCTCCTTAATAGGACCAAGACGTTGGGTTAAGTGTGAACGCGTGTTTTTTGCGAGCACCTCCGCATTATATGCATGGGGGTTGAAGCTGACGGCTGCAATCTTTCAGGTTATACACATGTATACATAAATGGCCGCCCAGGAGGCATCATATTACTTTCAAACAAAAGTATAAAAATAGCCTTATAAAAATTTATAAAAGCATTTCTCTTACAATGAGATTACATATCACTCAAACATAATATTTTTTGAGCACTGGGTCTCTATCAAACAAGCACCCTCAAGAACTTCTTCAAAGTAGTGCTCAGCAGCCATTCGACCTATGGCCGAATCCCGCACTGCAACAGTGGTATTATCCATCTCCGCCCAGTATGCTTTAACACGGGCAAAGGCCATCCGTGAGCCCTCTATGCACGCCGACCTCTTCATCGCATTAATGTGCGGCACCACGTCAAGGGACTGCTGCACCAAGCTGAAATAGCTGGTCGGTTTTGGCCTTTCCGGCCATAGCTGATCCACAACAGACCTCATGGCGAGTCCGGATAACCTATTTAGTTCGACCCATTCGGCTAATTGGTCAGTCAATGAAAGCGGATGCTCGGGAGAATGGAATTGTGTCCAAAACAGTTGGTCCACTTCACGGTCCATCTGACCCTGGAAGTACTTGGCCGCATCGGCAGCGCTCGCCGCCAAATCCATATACACATCCTCCGAACTCCACAGCCGATCCAGAGAGGCATACCGTGGATATCCGAACTTCCTCCGCAACATAAAGGATTTCCCAGCTACAATATCCCCAGCTTCCCGCAGCTCCTCCTTCTTCGCCCTCATAGCAGTGTGGATGTCTTTTCTCGTCGCAGCAGCCTTCTCAAGGTCTAATGCCTTCACTAGGTTTTCCTTTTCAAGAACCCGGCAACGGTCGGCGGCGGCTTTTAATTCTATGGCCATCTTGGCCATCTTATCTCGGCTCTCGCCATGCGCGGCCTTCTCGGCTTTCAACTCTTCGGCCGCCTTCAAAGTTGCCGCATTACCAAACCTCGCTTGTTCCTTGGCTCGGGCAAGTTCTGCCCGCGAGGCTTCAACAGTGGCAGCTCCATCTGCAGTCACAACATATTAAAGATACTGGCATCATGCTGCTCCTACTATGTGGCGTTTACCATATAATGACACTTACCTTGTGCCTTGTCAAGCCTTTTGTTAACAAGCTCGATGTTGGCGTCTGCCGCATTCAATTGCCGTTTTAAATGGGCAAACTCGCTAGTCCGACTAGCCACCGGAGCTTCCATCACCTGCACATAGAGGCAGTATGGTTATTACCTGGGATATGATCCTCTGTTTTCGTTGTTTCCGACAACAACCAGAGTCTCAGGGGCTACTATCTACACAGGGCACACCTAGCATGTGCAGGACTATCATATATTATTTTACGTACCTCAAAGCCTATCAGTAGACTCATAAAAGCTTCATGCAATCCGCTTTCGGTGGACGAGATTCTCTCCATCACCGTATTCATCAGCACACGGTGTTCATCTGAGATGGCCGCTCGCCCCACCAACTCCCTCAGAACATCCGATCGCACACCAGACGGTGTCGGACTCTTTTGTCCGCTCTCTTTGGGAGACGGGCGCTGGGAGCTTCGGGGGTCAATGGGGTTATCTTTTGGCATCACCGGACTCGGAGAGGCCCTCCGCAACGACACTTCGGGGTCGCCCGCTTCCGGAGCGGAGGAGTCCGGAGGAGGCGTTTCGCTCTCCATCATCTCTGGAAGCAAATCCCCCGAAGACGAGCTCATTTGAGAGGGGCTAAGGCCCGAACTACAAAGATATATGCGGCGGTTATTTTCTCAGAAGAAAAGGATGGCATACCTGTACTATTAAAATATTTCGGGTCACTTACGACTCGCTGGAGAATTGATCCCCCCGCAGACTTTGTGCGGCAAAAGCACCCCCCAAGGTAGGACCCTCTGTGGGAGACTTCTTCTCCCGTTTGGAAGCTTCGGCTTCCGAATCCCCGGCGCAGCCCTTTTCCTCCTCCGGTCGTCTTCCTTCATGGAGACGCTCGCTCCCTCGGTTAGAATGGGCAGCATTGGGGGCCCGCATCCGCTCGTATTATCCTCCCCAGTATCTTCCTTCAAGGGCTCCGGGCAAGGTGCGACCTGGAGCATCTTTTCCAATACCGGATTATCCAAACCCTTCGGGAGGGGGGCCAAACACCGAATCAACTTTGCCTTTGTTAGCCAGTCCTGGTCAAAAAGCGAACTCTCAGAAATAACTTCGTAACAAATGAGAGATAGTATGTTCGGCCGGAAGATTCCTTACCTGTTCGGTGGCGCTGTTACTGCTCAGGCCACGTCCTCGGTGATTTCCGGACACTCTACCTGAGGTCCGAACAATGACTTGTACATCTCCTCGTGCGTCAGGCCGAGGAAATTTCGAATGACACGCGGTCCCTCGGGATTGAACTCCCACAAGCGAAGGGACCGGCGTTTGCAAGGCTGGACTTGACGTACCAGCATAACTTGTATTACCGCAAACAAACTAAAATCTCCATTGAAGAGATCTTGAATGCGGCCTTGCAGTATAGGCACGTCCTTGGCTGGACCCCAGCTCAGACCTCTGCTGATCCATGATATCAGTTGTGGTGGAGGGCCCGAGCGGAAAATAGGGGCGGCTGCCCACTTGGCACTTCTAGGAGCCATGATGTAGAACCACTCCTGTTGCCACAATTCAGACACCTCTGGAATGGAACCTTTGAGCCATGGAGCTCCCGTCATCTTGCATATTGAGGCACCTCCACACGTTGCATGTTGCCCCTCGATCATCTTTGGCTTTACTTCAAAGGTCTTGAGCCTCAGGCCAAAGTGAGGGGTAACCCGGAGGAAGGCCTCACACACAACAATAAATGTCGTGATATGAAGGAATGAGTCTGGAGCTAGATCGTGGAAATCTAGACCGTAATAAAACATCAAACCCCTGACGGAAGGATCCAGAGCAAGGCCTAGACCTCGGAGGAAGTGGGAGACGAACATGATGTTCTCGTTGGGTTCGGGGAGGGGACGGCCTGCCCTCGGGCAGGCAGCCGATGCAAAACCTCGGCGGTTAGATATCTGGCCTCCCTCAACTTTTTGATGTCTTCTTCCGTGACGGAGGAAGGCACTCATCGGCCTTGAAGGCTAGATCCGGACATGATTGAAGGTTCGGAGCACCTGACCTGAACTTCGGGTGTTTGAGCTCGAGGTGGGGGAAGGATTCGATTGAGCACGGGAGGGAAAAAATAAAAGCCTTGTCCCTTTATAAAGAGGGTGATCAAGCGTCCTCTCCGTGGCCGTTTGGACTTGCCTATAGTCTAGGAGTCCTAGAAGCGGTTGGGTTACCCACGCCCGTATTGATGAGAATCCCGGAATAAGGGGACACGATCTCTGCTTCGACAAGACGTGCCAAGGAAACCACCTCGCATGACACGCTGAGGTGGGACAATAAAACGATTCGAATAAAGGCTTGGCCATGGTGCGATGTCACACTACGGAATACGTCAGCAGATTAGATTTGTGTAAATATTATTCTCTCTATGGCAATATGTGGAAACTTATTTTGCAGAGCCAGACACCATCTTTGTGTTCAAAATCTTCTATGAAGTACTTGGAGGAGGAACCCGCCTTGCAATGCCAAAGACAATCTGCACGCCGGACTTGTTGTCATTGAAGCCTGGTTCAGGGGCTACTGAGGGAGTCCTGGATTAGGGGGTGTCCGGATGGCCGGACTATACCTTCAGCCGGACTCCTGGACTATGAAGATACAAGATTGAAGACTTCGTCCCGTGTCCGGAAGGGACTTTCCTTGGCGTGGAAGGCAAGCTTGGCGATACGGATATGTAGATCTCCTACCATTGTAACCGACTTTGTGTAACCCTAACCCTCTCCGGTGTCTATATAAACCGGAGGGTTTTAGTCCGTAGGACAACATGCAGAACAACAATCATACCATAGGCTAGCTTCTAGGGTTTAGCCTCTCCGATCTCGTGGTAGATCTACTCTTGTACTACCCATATCATCAATATTAATCAAGCAGGACGTAGGGTTTTACCTCCATCAAGAGGGCCCGAACCTGGGAAAAACTTCGTGTCCCTTGCCTCCTGTTACCATCCGGCCTAGACGCACAGTTCGGGACCCCCTACCCGAGATCCGCCGGTTTTGACACCGACAGGCCCTGTCTACCAACTCCTGGTAGTTAGTAAATGTTGCCACCATCAAATGCATACTCATCTCATCATTCAGCCCTTCCATAAACTTCTCCTGCTTCGTGGCATCTGTGGCCACATCGTCTGGGGCATAGCAAGCTAACTTGCTAAACTCATCCACGTACTGCCCCATAGTACGATTTCCCTGGCGTAAGTTGCGAAACTCACGCTTCTTCATATTCATTGCACCCGTAGAGACATGGGCTGTGCAGAAAGCTTGTTGAAACTAATCCCATGTGACATTGGCTATGGGAAAAGTGGTTGTGTAATTATCCCACCATGAGGCTGCTGGTCCATCCAATTGATGTGCGACAAAGCGCACCTTCTCAGCATCTGTGCAACCTACGGTGGTCAACTCCCTTCCAATCCTGCAGAGCCAGTCATCAACAACAATTGGCTCGGTGCTACTAGAAAACATCGATGGTTTCAACCTCAGAAAACGGGCTAAGTTGTCAACTGGATGTGGTGGCGGTGGATTGTTGTTGTTGTTGTTGCCTTGGTTCTGGACTAGTAGCTGCATCAAGGCATTCTGTTGTTGGATCAACTGGGTGAGCTCCGGTGGAAAGATAAATCTGGGGTCATGTCTCGGAGGCATCTGATATGTTTAGAGGGGAGAGATTAGAATAGAATGGGGTCTAAGGAGAAATCACTACCCATATGCACATGAGACAAACACATTCATATCACACCACTCAATTCAAACAAGGGCATACAATCGATCTAGCTACCGTTACAAAATACTTGGACTAATACTATATACATGGGGGAACACTACTGATAATTTGGTGGTCGACTAAAAATTTTGATCGGAAGAAGACTCCATGATATCTGCTCCAGCTTCGTCTTCATAATCATCATCATTGTCGGCGTCGGAGTCGGTGTCGTCGATGATGATGTAGTCCTCGGGATGGTTGTCCTCTCCTGGCGCAGGGTCTCCCATGAATACTCCTAGCTTCTTCTTCGGGTCTTCATTCTTCTCCAGTAGTACTGCAATTTCCTCTTCATATCCATCGCGTGTAGACTTGAGTTCCTCTTCTAGCTCCATGTTCCTAGTCATCACCTTCTTCAGGTCTATCATGCTGGTGCACATCTGGTTCTCCTGACGATGAATGTGTTGGTTTAACTCCTGGATGTAGGCTGCAATGGACTTGTCCCTCCTGGTGTAGATCATCTCCCATTGCTCGTCTTGGCGTCCACATATTTGGTAGATGGTGTCCTTTAGATCCTTGTGGTATACTTCGCCGATGCGTCCCATGGCGATGTGAGCTTCCATGCTCTTTCCTAGACTCCAGGTTGGTGCATCAAAGGAAAACTCTATGGGCTCAGTAACTGGTGTGAAAGTCCTTCCTGGAACATGTACTCGAATTGTCCAGCGCTCTTCTTCAGGTAGAGTGGCGATGTAGGTCCCGGTGAAGCTCGGTATTCCGATGTTCAGGTACCTAGTGGCCTCCTTCAAGTGTCGTCCAAAAGGGGTGTCTTCATCCGGTTGGGCAAACTTGTTCCTTGGGTCCACCATCTACAGAGTAGAAAGTGGAGAAGAGTCAGAAACGAGTAGAGAAGAATGTCCTACGGCTTATCTTAGTGGTCGCGTCCTACAGTCAGCGTGTGCTATTATACCATCTTGTAGCGATCCGACCTCAGACGGTCAAATCTCTGTATATAAGTGTCATCCCCGGATCGGTAATGCTGACACACACAGTACTTGAAGGATTTATAATAGAGTTCAGTCACACACTTATTACATCGAATGTCTCCAAAGAGAACCTATTACAATAATATGGCTGAAGGCCATCTAATGAAGATAACAGTGGAAGCTTCGAAAGGTAAATGAGTCCATCAACTCCAACAGCATAGCTGAGTGCACGACAACGACCTAGAGCACCTTACTCTACGTCTGAAAACTCTGCAACATAATATGTTGCGGCCTGTGTAGGTCAGCACATGGAATATGCTGGAAAGATAACACTATAGAGCAATGAACAAGTAACAGCCATAACTATATGCATATATGGCTGGTGGAGGCTCTATGGTTATTTTTGCAGAAAGCTAGTTTTTTCCCTACAACAAAGGAATAGATTTTATTTAACTACAAAGTTTGTTGAAAACATTGAGAATGGTAACCCCATTTCAATCCCAATTAAAAATAATCATCAACCCAACAGATTAATTAAATTAGAGTGATGAGATCAACATAGTAATTCAAGCACCAGATACTCAAGATGTCCATAACCGGGGACACGGCTAACCATGATTAGTTTATACACTCTGCAGAGGTTTGCGCACTTTTCCCCACAGGACTTGATCTCCTCCATTGTATTTCTCGCACGGCTTGATGATTGAGAAATGGATGACCGAGACACGGTCTTTCCGAAGAGGTCCCCTTAACTGATAGATAGGCCGGTACACCTACAATCCCCTACATCTGCTAGCCCATCATGGAAAGGATTCCCGCAACTTACTCAACTATGACACAGCCCATAATGGCTTGTGGCTGCAGACAGAAGTTTCTAGCATGAATAACATAATGATCCCTTTGAGCCTGGGTGGTGAACCATAGGAAAAATCACACACATACCCTGGGATTCTCCTTTGGATAGCACTGAATTTCCCCAGGTTCCCACAAACCAATCCACCCAGATGTGTGTTAAAGTAGCCACCTTAAGTAAAACCCTTAGTTCATAATAATACTCACAATTGTCATGAGTCACTCAAACCAAACCACGTCTACGAGCATAGCATGGCAAAATATAATAAGTGTAACGTAGTAACTCCCAAGGTTTGAATAAAAGGGCAATAGGTACTACCTCAACAACTACTTCCCGAAACCCACATGTTAAACAGATCCTACTCATGCAATGTTTTGAGGATTGAGACTAATGCATAAAAACTGGGTAATAAGGGATATGATCAAAGTGTTACTTGCCTTGCTGACGATCTGAAAACCCTAGTGACTCGTAGTAGCATGCTTCGCACTCTGGAAACTCTATCATGAACAAACAATGGCATACATAAGCAATCAAGCATAAGATGCAAGGATAAAACTCCAATAAAAAGATCCAAACTGAAAGTTTAACTCAAGAGCTTCGATTTGCAAAAAGAATCAATCGAATCGGAGCTACGAAACTCAAAGTGCGGTCAAAAAAAGTTCTAATTTAAATCTGCTTGCAACCAAATTTTAAATTGTCAATACCATGTTCAAGTTGATTATCTGGAAATAGGGGAATAAGACGAAGATTTTGGCGTTGGTTTCACTGGATTTGGTCAAGCGATCAAAAAGTTGCGAGGGTTTGAAGATCAGGGGCTAATCTGCGATAAAAATAATCGCGGATAGGTCCCTGGAAAAAAATAAAAATAAAAACCTATCGAATGAACGTTTGCTATCAGGTACAAACTAATGAATACATTCGCTAACAGTGACGTTAGAGTGAACGTTCGCTAATTAGCGAAACCAAAAAAATGACAAAACCGATCTAACGAAAAACCAAAAAACCAGGGCGTCGGTTCGGCGGTCTTTATCGGTTCTTAAAAAAAGGGCAGGTCGGTGGCGGCGGGGCGAGGCTAGCGGCGACGTGGGCTGCGAGCAAGGCGGCGGCACGAGCAGGCGGCGGCGTGGGCGAGGTGGCGAGTAGGCGGCGGGGTGGGCGGCTTTTAAAGGGGCCAGGGGGCGAGGCTTGCGGGAGGGGGCGTGGCGGCGCGTGTTTGACCGGGACACGGCGGCGATGGCGGCGAGGCTCGGGACTTTGTCTCGAGTCGGAGGAGGAGGCGGCGATGGCTGGTGGGCCGGCCTGCTCGGCTGGGCTTCGGCCTAGTCGGGCGGGAAAAGTTTTTTTTAATAAAAATTCGCCCGAAGAAAATCCTAATAAAATATTAAAAACATCTAAAAATACCAGGAACAATTTTCATTGTCTAAACCTATTATTTAGAACAAAGTGAACATTATTCTGGCCTAAAAATGCAATTTTCAAAAATGCATATTTTTCTAAATTCAAATAAAATAGCAAATAAAATCCAAATGAAATATAAATTTGATTTTAAATTTTTCTTCTCCAATATTCCTTTCTTTTGAAGAAGTCATATTATCTTCTCTCTTTTATTTTAAATATTGCAAATAATTGGAAAGAATAATATTAAAACCAAATTGATCCTCTTTTCAAATTTGAGAAAATTCAAATATGAAAATTTATGAAATCCCCAACTCTCTCCTTGGGTCCTTGGGTTGCTTAAGATTTCTAGGATCACAACCAAATATGCAAATAAAATATGATATGCATATGATGACCTATGTATAACATCCAAATTGAAAATTGGGATGTTACAGGTTCTTTAATTTCTTCTTTAATAGGTGGGTGATATTTAAACCACTTCTCCTTAGGGAGATCAACATGAGTAGCAAATGATTCGCAAAAGCAGGCTACTATCTCAGAGTCAAGTCCATATTTAGTGCTAAACTTTTGAATAGCATCAGTATTCATAAAAGATTTAACACAATCATACTTAAGCTTAATACCTGACTCTTTACCTACGTCGAGTTGCCAATCTTCAGAGTTGCGTTTAATTCTTTCCAAAAGATCCCACCGGAATTTAATAGTCTTCTTCATAAATGAACCGGTACAAGAAGTAACGAGCATGGATTGATCATCACGAGAAAGCCGAGCATAGAAGTTCTGAATAATAATTTCTCTTGAGAGCTCATGATCGGGGCATGAATATAACATTGACTTAAGCCTCCCCCAAGCTAGAGCGATACTTTCTCCTTCACAAGGCCAAAAATTATATGTATATAATTCCGATCACAATGAACTAGATGAATAGGATATTTTTTGTGAAACTCCAATTTCAATCGATTCCAATTCCAAGATCCAATATCATCGCATAGCATATACCATGTCAATGCTTTTCCCTTCAAAGATAAAGGGAAAACCTTCTTCTTAACTTCATCTCCGGGTAAACCTGCAAGCTTAAACAATCAACAAATTTCTTCCACATATATCAAGTGCATATCAGGATGTTCGGTTCCATCTCATGCATAAGGATTAGCTAGCAGTTGTTCTATCATACCCGAAGGAATTTCGTATTCAATATTTTCAGTAGGTGCAGTAGGTCGAGGGGTAACTAATTGTGGTTCCAGTCGAGGTGAAGATACCCCGAACAAACCCCTCAAAGGATTTTTTTTCCATAGTAACAAGTGACAATAAATTTCAGCATGTAGTAATATTTTTTCCTTACCAAGAGCGCTTCACTCCCCGGCAACGGCGCCAGAAAATGGCCTTGATGACCCACAAGTATATGGGATCAATTGTAGCCTCTTCGATAAGTAAGAGTGTCGAACCCAACGAGAAGCAGAAGGAAATGACAAGTGGTTTTCAGCAAGGTAATGAGTGCAAGTGCTAAAATTGTAAGTAACCGAGTAGTTTGATAGCAAGATAATTTGTAACGAGCAAATAGCAATAATTGTAACAAAAGTGCAGCAAGGTATCCCAATCCTTTTGAGGTAAAGGACAGGCTAAAACGGTCTCTTATAATAAGCAAAGCGTTCTTGAGGATACACGGGAATTTCATCTGGCCACTTTCATCATATTGATTCAATTCGTGTTCACTACTTTGATATGTGGGTGGACCGGTGCTTAGGTGATGTTCTTACTTGAAAAAACCTTATGATTAACCCCCTCGCAAGCATCCGCAACTACGAGAAAAGTATTAAGAATAAATTCTAACCATAGCATTAAACTTTTGGATCCAATCGGTCCCTTACGGAATAGCGCATAAACTAGGGTTTAAGCTTTTGTCACTCTCGCAACCCATCATCTAATAACTACTCCACAATGCATTCCCTTAGGCCCAAATATGGTGAAGTGTCATGTAGTCGACGTTCACATGACGCCACTAAGGGGATCACAACATACATACTATCAAGATATCGAACACATATCAAGTTCACATGATTACTCGCAACATGATTTCTCCCGTGACCTCAAGAACAAAAGTAACTACTCACAAATGATAATCATGCTCAAGATCAGAGGGGTATTAAATAGCATAATGGATCTAAACATATAATCTTCCACCAAATAAACCACATAGTAATCAACTACAAGATGTAATCAACATTACTAGTCACCCACAAGCACCAATCTATAGTTCTCGTACAAAGATTGAACACAAGAGATGAACAAGGGTTTGAGAGGAGATGGTGTTGTTGAAGATGTTAATGGAGATTGCCCTCCCCGAGATGGGAGGGTTGTTGGTGATGATGATGACGATGATTTCCCCCTCTGGGAGGGAAGTTCCCCCGGCGGAATCGCTTCGCGGAAGGCAAAAGTGCTCGTGCCCAAGTTCTGCCTCGAGACGGCGGCGCTCCATCCCGAAAGTCCTCTCCTTATTTTTCTAGGTAAAAATGACTTATATACCAGAAGATCGGCACCGGAGGTGGGCTGGGTGATGGCGGCTGAAGCTACGTCGGTATTTCCCCAAAGAGGAAGGGATGATGCAGCGCATCGGCGGTAGGTACTTCCCTTAGTGATGAAACCAAGGTTATTGAACCAGTAGTAGAACCAAGCAACACAATATAAACAGCCCCTGCACACAAATAACAAATACTCACAAGTCAACGAGTAAAAGGGGTTGTCAATCCCTTTCGGGTAGCGGCGCCTCAAGATAGGCAAACGGACGTGAGATAAATTGTAGTAGATTCATAGATCAAACGCCAAATAAAAAAATGAGAATAAAACGCGGCAAGGTATTTTTGTATTTTTGGTTTAATAGATCTGAAAATAAAAGCAAAGGAAAAGTAGATCGCAGCGGCAATATGAGAAATAGACCCGGGGGCCGTAGGTTTCACTAGTGGCTTCTCTCGGGAAAAATAGCAAACAGTGGGTAAACAAATTACTGTTGGGCAATTGATAGAACTCCAAATAATCATGACGATATCCAGGCAATGATCATTATATAGGCATCATGTCCAATATTAGTAGACCGACTCCTGCCTGCATCTACTACTATTACTCCACACATCGACCGCTATACAGCATGCATCTAGTGTATTAAGTTCATGGAGAAACGGAGTAATGCAATAAGAATGATGACATGATGTAGACAAGATCTATCTTTGTAGAGATAGACCCCATCGTTTTATACTTAGTAGCAACAATACATACATGTCGGTTCCCCTTCTGTCACTGGGATCAAGCACCGTAAGATTGAACCCACTACAAAGCACCTCTTCCCATTGCAAGATAAAATAGATCAAGTTGGCCAAACAAAACCCAAATATTGGAGAAGAAATACGAGGCTATAAGCAATCATGCATAAAAGAGATCAAAGAAACTCAAATAACTTTCATGGATAAAAGGAGATAGATTTGATCATAAACTCAAAGTTCACCGGATCCCAACAAACACACCGCAAAAGAGTTACATCATATGGATCTCCAAGAGACCATTGTATTGATAATCAAACGAGAGATAGGAAGCCATCTAGCTACTAACTACGGACCCGAAGGTCTACAAAGAACTACTCACGCATCATCGGAGAGGCACCAATGGAAGTGGTGAACCCCTCTGTGATGGTGTCTAGATTAGATCTGGTGGTTCTAGACTCTGCGGCGACTGGAATTGATTTTCATCTACCCCCCCCCCCCCAAGGGTTTCTGGAATATTGGGGTATTTATAGAGCAAAGAGGCGCTCTGGGGGCACCCGAGGTGGGCACAACCCACCAGGGTGCGCCCTGGTGGGTTGTGCTCCCCTCGGAGCACCCCCCAGGCACTGCCTTGGCCCATTGGGTATCTTTTGGTCCATGAAAAATCTCTATAAAGTTTCGTTGCATTTGGACTCCTTTTGGTATTTATTTCCTGCGATGTAAAAAACGTGCAGACAACAGCAAACTGGCACTTAGCACTATGTCAATAGGTTAGTACCAAAAATGATATAAATTGACTATAAAGTGATTATAAAACATCCAAGGTTGATAATATAACAACATGGAATAATCAAAAATTATAGATACGTTGGAGACGTGTCAGCATCCCCAAGCTTAACTCCTGCTCGTCCTCGAGTAGGTAAGTGATAAAAACAGAATTTTTGATGTGGAATGCTGCCTAACATGTCATCTCATATTTTTTATTTATAGCATGGACATTTGGACTTTTATGTGATTCAAAGCAATAGTCTAGTTTTAACATGATGACTTAAATACTCAAGCATGCCAACAAGCAAGCATGTCTTTCAAAATATCAACGCTAAAATAAGCTATCCCTAGCCCATCATGCTCAATCATTTATCCATTCATGAAACACACTCGAATATTAACCACACCCAATGCTCAAGTACGATCATAGTGCCACCTAGTTGGTGCTTTATAAGAGAACATGGAGACTCAAATTCAAGAAAGGACCTTCGTAGAGGGAAGTAGGGATTTGTTGAGGTGCCAGAGCTCAAAGCGAAAAAACTTAGAGATAAAAAAACATTTTGGGAGGTGTGTCTTTCCGACCAACAAAAATGACTTAGAGTTCCCAACACTTTCCATGCTAGATATATCATAGGCGGTTCCCAAATAGAAATTAAAGTTTATTCCTTTTCCCACCATACTTTCACTTTCCATGGCTAACCGTATCCATGGGTGCCTTCCATACCAACAGTTTCCAAGGAATATATTATGTGACAACATAAAGTAAATTCAATTTTCATTTCAGAACTGGGCATCCCTAATACCTTTGCCTTACTCTCGTGCAATGACAAGTGAATAAACACTCATCGTGAGAATAACACATCTAGCATGGAAAATATTAGCTACCCCTCACCGCTCCGCGAGAGATACGAACACACAAAGCAAAAGTTTATTTTGAAAATTAGAGATGGCACATACAAATTTGCTTAGAACGGCAAAATAATACTGCATATAGGTAGATATAGTGGACTCATGTGGCAAAACTGGTTTAAAGATTTTTGGATGCACAAGTAGTGATCATACTTAGTGCAAAATGAAGGCTAGCAAAAGATTGAGAAGCGACGAACCAAGAAACGAATAATCTCATAAGCGAGCATTAAGCATAGTCAACACCAAATAGTGCACCACAAGTACGATATAATTTCATTGCATAATTATTGACTTTCGTGCTTGCATATGGAATCACAAACCTTAACACCAATATTCTTACTGAAGCATAATTACTCATCGACATGACTCACATATTACATCATCATATCTCAAAACTATTACTAAGAATCAAGTTTATTTTGTCCAATGATCTTCATGAAAGTTTTTATTATATCCTTCTTGTATATCTATCACTTTGGAACTAATTTTCATGTGTTGCTTTTGATAAGCTCAAAAAAATATAAGGAAGGTCATGAGCATAATTTTTCTTTCTCTCAAATTAATTTAAGTGAAGCAAGAGAGAATCTCTTGAAAATTTTACTAACTCTCAAATAAATCTAAGTGAAGCAAGATAGCATTTCTTAAAAAAAATACTAAAGCACACCATGCTCAAAAAGATATAAGTGAAGCACTAGGGCAAGTCCGTAGGTCATAAAAATTTAAGTAAAGCATAGAGAGAAATTCTAACGAGTAATGACATAATTTTGGCTCTCTAAAATAGGTGTGTCCAGCAAGGGATCAAGACTTAAAATACAAAATAAAACAAGAAAAGACTCATATCATACAAGACGCTCCAAGCAAAACACATAGTATGTGACGAATAAAAATATAGCTTCGAGTAAAATACCGATGGTCGTTAGAAAAAAGAGGGGATGCCACTCGGGGCATCCCCAAGCTTAGTTGCTTGCTCTCTTTTGGATAATATCTTGGGCATTTTCTGAGAGTGTTTCATAATGACTTTCAAGTTCCTCGTACTTAACGTGAAGATTTTTAATGTCTTCAATTAAGGACTAAGTTTGAGTCATTTCCGCGTCCAACTGGTCATCACTTTTGTCTAGCAACTTTTGAATATGTTCCATAGCATTTTGTTGTTCAGTTGCATTATATCTACTGTATTCCAACTTTTCTATAGCAAAAACTCATCAAAAAACCATAGAGCCATCAAAATAAGCACACAACGCAAAGAAAACAGAATCTGTCAAAAACAGAACAATCTGTAGCAATCTGGATAATTCGAATACTTATGTATCTGTAAAAACTCTGAAAAATTAGGACGACCTTGGCAATTTGTATATTAATCTACTGCAAAAGCAATGGGTATTTTATCGCTCTCTAGTTAAAAATGAAAATCATTTTCGTGAGCGCAAGAATTTCTATTTTTTCAGCAAGATCAAACAACTATCACCCAAGAAGATCCTACAGGCTTTACTTGGCACAAACACTAGTTAAAACACAAAAACACAATCATAACAGTATCATAATTTTGCAAACACTCAAGAACAGAAAGCAAAAAAGCAAAAATAAATTTTATTCATGGGGTTGCCTCCCAACGAGCGCTATAGTTTTATGCCCTTAGCTAGGCATAAAGCAAGGATCTAAGTTTTATCATCTTTGTTCTTAATTTCCTTAGAGGTGTTTTCATCATGGGGTTTTGCAAAAACAACATAAACATATTATCCATATAAACCTTAGCATTCCTAAGTTGGTTTTCATCATATCCCCTTTGATTCCCCGCAACAATCCAAAAGTGATGTTGATTAACATTATTGAAAACTTGTTGGATTATATCTAAAATGAGGACTTATTTTTTAAGATTTTCATCAAAGATTTTATTATCCCCAAGAAAATGCCTTAGCGCATAATCACTATTGTACAGAATTTCATCTATCACGGGGTTTTCATGATTCATACCATAAAATCAAAGATTTCCCTATCTTCCTGTATTATGTAGTCAAACTCATTCATAAGAACAAGAGTGGCCAACTTTTTAGCCTTAGGATTCTTTATAATGGGGAGCTCAAAAAATAATCTTTGCAAAGTAGGATGAGTACGGATAAATTTACTTTCAAGTTTCAGAACTAGTGCTGAAATAGCATCGGCATAGGAACTAGTAGTCCTAAGTATAGGAGCATCCTCAAGACTTAGATTTCCAACACAATTGAAAAATTCATGGATACGTTATTTTCCCATAACATTCCCTTGCCCCAAGATAAAAGTTTTAGCATCCAGATTCCCCGTACGTCCAATCTTAGGATTTAGGACATCATATGTTGGTGCCATACCGAAATCACTCATAGTTGCAAGCAAAGGATAGATATGACGAGAAAACGGCGAATGAAAAGGAGGAGCAAATAAAACGGCAAATTTTTGTGAAGTGGGGGAGAGGAAAACGAGAGAGTCATGGCAAATAATGTAAATTGCGAAGAGATGAGATTTGTGATTAGGAACCGGGTATATGTTGAAGATCCTTCCCGGCAACGGCGCCAGAAATTTCCTTTTGATTGCGGCTGAAGCTACGTCGGTATTTCCCCAAAGAGGAAGGGATGATACAGCACAACAGCGGTAGGTATTTCCCTCAGTGATGAAACCAAGGATATCAAACCAGTAGGAGAACCAAGCAACACAACGTAAACAGCCCCTGCACAAAAATAACAAATACTCGTAACCCGATGTGTAAAAGGAGTTGTCAATCCCTTTCGGGTAGCGGCGCCTCAAGATAGGCAAACGGACGTGAGATAAATTGTAGTAGATTGATAGATCGAATGCCAAATGAAATAAATGAGAATAAAGTGCAGCAAGGTATTTTTATATTTTTGGTTTAATAGATCTGAAAATAAAAGCAAAGGAAAAGTAAATCGCAACGGCAACTAATATGAGAAAGAGACCCTGGGGCCGTAGGTTTCACTAGTGGCTTCTCTCGAGAAAAATAGAAAACAGTGGGTAAACAAATTACTATTGGTCAATTGATAGAACTTCAAATAATCATAACGATATCCAGGCAATGATCAGTATATAGGCATCACGTCCAAGATTAGTAGACCGACTCATGCCTTCATCTACTACTATTAATCCACACATCGACCGCTATCCAACATGCATCTAGTGTCTTAAGTTCATGGAGAAATAGAGTAATGCAATAATAACGATGACATGACGTAGACAAGATCTATCTATGTAGAGATAGACCCCATCGTTTTATCCTTAGTAGCAACGATACATATGTGTCGGTTTCCCTTCTGTCACTGAGATCAAGCACCGTAAGATCGAACCCACTACAAAGCACCTCTTCCCATTGCAAGATAAATAGATCAAGTTGGCCAAACAAAACCCAAATATCGGAGAAGAAATACGAGGCTATAAGCAATCATGCATATAAGAGATCAAAGAAACTCGAATAACTTTCATGGATAAAAAGAGACAGATCTGATCATAAACTCAAAGTTCATCGGATCCCAATGAACACACCACAAAAGAGTTATATCATATGGATCTCCAAGATACCATTGTATTGAGAATCAAATGAGAGAGAGGAAGCCATCTAGCTACTAACTACGGACCCGAAGGTCTACAAAGAACTACTCACGCATCATCGGAGAGGCACCAATGGAAGTGGTGAACCCCTCCGTGATGGTGTCTAGATTGGATCTGGTGGTTCTGGACTCTGTGGCAGCTGGAATTGATTTTCGTCGACCCCCTAGGGTTTCTGGAATATTGGGGTATTTATAGAGCAAAGAGGCGGTCCGGGGGGCACCCGAGGTGGGCACAACCCACCCGGGCGCGCTTGGGCCTCCTGGCATGCCCTGGTGGGTTATGCTCTCCTCGGAGTACCCCCCCAGGCGCTGCCTTGGCCCATTGGGTGTCTTCTAGTCCATTAAAAATCTCTGTAATGTTTCGCTGCATTTGGACTCCGTTTGGTATTGATTTCCTGCGATGTAAAAAACATGCAAAAAATAGCACTTGGCACTATGTCAATAGGTTAGTACCAAAAATGATATAAAATGATTATAAAACATCCAAGATTGATAATATAACAGCATGGGACAATCAAAAATTATAGATACGTTGGAGACGTATCACTGGGCTGAGCACAACCCACCAGGGCGCGCCTGGGGGGCCAGGTGCGCCCTGGTGTCTTGTGCTCACTAGGTGGCACCCTCCGATGGTTATTTTCTCCAGTATTTCTTATTTATCCCATAAAAATCTCATGAAGTTTCAGCCCATTTGGAGTTGTGCAGAATAGGTGGCCTGATGTAGCTTTTTCAAGTCCAGATTTCCAGCTGCCGGAATTCTCCCTCTTTGTGTGAACCTTGCAAATTATGAGAGAAAAGGCATTAAAATTACTCCAAAAGCATTATTATGCATAAAAACATCATAAATAACATTAGGTAAACATGATGCAAAATGGACGTATCACATAACACCGGAGGAGTACATAAGGGATACTTTCCAGAATGTTTCAGACTCCAAAAAGGAATAGGTATGTGGTACGGTAAGTAAACCGACTCCAAAACGTTTCCAATGGCAATTTTTCTCCGTTTTAGAATATTTAAAAAATTAGGAGAATTAAAAGCAGTCCGAAGAGTGCATGAGGAAGCGGCAAGGCAGGAGGGCGCGCCCTTGTACCTTGCCGCCACCTCGTGTGCCCTCCGAACTCCGTTTTCTTGCACAATACTTCTTTTGGTCAGTAAAAATTCATTATACAATCTCCCGAAGGTTTTGACCACTGTACCACGACAAAATCCAATGTTCTTGTTTCGAGCTATTTTTCTCACATATTTAGATCACCATGGCATCTCCAAGCGCCCCCAAGGACAAGTTTTTTGAGAAGATAATCAACCCCTACCTTGCGGAGGTGCTGCAACACCCTCATGCCGTCGAGATGCGTGAGGGGGTGTTGCACATCCGCGATGTTGAAGGGCCTAAGAAGACCGGAAGAGTGGAGACAAGACTCAAAGCAATGGAGCAGCAAGTTTTCAAGTGCCTAGGGATGGTGGAACATGGACTCAACGCCAATCACTTGATGATCGCGGATTTCACTAACAATCACAAGTTGGATGCTAAGAACATCGAGGATGCCATCTTCAAACTTCATGAGAAAATCGAGCATCTCCAAGCCCAGATCTATGGCCTGCAACACCAAATTTGTGAGTATGAATACAGATTTAAGAGGATGAGTTTGGCTGCAGATTTGAGGATCCCGGAGACTCGTTCATCTTTCTATGATCATGAGCCTATGCCTTGGAAGATGGATGACAAGCCTACCACATCAAAAACTCCAACATCATCACCTCCGAAGAAAGAGACATAAATACATGGGTATGGACACTCCCCTTGGCAACTGCCAAGCTCGGGGGAGGTGCCTCGGAATCGTATCACCATCACATCTTTATCTTTATCATTTTTTCTTAGTTCGATCCTTTTGGTTATATCTTGATCTAGTAGAATAAACTTTTAGTATGATCTAGCTTTGAGTTTTGTTTCGAGATCTATCTATGTAATCGAGTCTGTGAGTTATATATATATATATATATATATATATATATATATATATATATATTAAAGAGTAGTTTTGAGTTGAGGGCTTTGCTATCTTACTATGATCTTGGGGGAATAAAAGAAAGGAATAAAAAGAAATAAAAATATCATATATTGATCTTATGGAGAGTAATGACTTAACATATAAAAAGTATGATGAATAAAATTTATTGAGAGTTTACAAACATAGTTTTGGTCATTGTTGCAATTGATAGGAAGTAATAAAGAAAGAGAGTCTTCACATATAAATATACTATCTTGGACATCCTTTGTAATTGTGAGCACTCATTAAAATATGACATGCTAAAAAGTTGATGTTGGACAAGGAAGACAACATAATGAGTTAAGTTTGCTTATATCTTATAGAAGTTATATTGTCATGGATCCTCCAACATGTTGAGCTTGCTTTTCCCTCTTATGCTAGTCAAATTCTTTGCACCAAGTAGAGATACTACTTGTGCTTCCAAACATCCCTTAAACTAGTTTTGCCATGAGAGTCCACCATAACTACCTATGGATCGAATAAGATCCTTCAAATAAGTTGTCATCGGTGCAAGCAATAGAAATTGCTCTCTGAATATGTATGATCTATTAGTGTGAAGAAAATAAGCTTTATACGAACTTGTGATATGGAATAAATAAAAGCGATAGACTCCATAATAAAGTTCTTTATCACAAGCGGCAATATAAAGTGACATTCTTTTGTATTAAGATTTTGTGCATCCAACCATAAAAGCGCATGACAACCTCTGATTCCCTCTGCGAAGGGTCTATCTTTTACTTTTACCTTCTACCCTTATACAAGAGTCATGATGATCTTCACCTTTCCTTTTTACACATTTTCCTTTGGCAAACACTATTTGTTGAAGAGATCTAGATATATATATATATAGTGTTACTATTCATCATCCGGGGTGCAGAATAAGTATTTCTTCACCCCAGGTAATATTACGATCATTTCATAATTAAATTACGTTTAGAATTCAAATAGTTACATTCCTATTGATTCACTACGTAAAATTTGACATAAAAAATAAAAATATAGGTCATAAGACAAGAAAATTTGTAGTTTATGTGTATTTTAGACTATGTTTTTATGTTTGTAATTTTACATAACATAAAATATTTTTTACGGTGATTATATATATTCTTACGGTCTCTTTTTACATCGGAAATAAGACAAACTTACGGAACGTAAAATTACGGTGCATTGATGGTAAAATAGAGGGGGATGAAGAATAACTATTCCTCAACCAGGGTGACGAATAGCGTGACCCTATATATATATATATATATATATATATATTCACTCGGATGTAGGTTATCATAAAGTATTATTGTTGACATTACCCTTGAGTTAAAAGGTTGGGAGGCGAAACTATAAGCCCCTATCTTTCTCTGTGTTCGATTGAAGCTTTGAACACAAAAGTATCGCGTGAGTGTTAGCAATTGTGAAAGACTAAATGATAGTTGAGTATGTGGACTTGCTGAAAAGCTCTTGAATTGACTCTTTCCGATGTTATGATAAATTGCAATTGCCTCAACGATTGAGATCATAGTTTGTTAGTTTTCAATAAAGTTTCTGATTCATACTTTACCTTGTGAATGATTTGTTACTTTAGCATAAGAAATTATATGATAATATATGTTCCTGTTCTAAAGATGATCATGATGCCCTCATGTCTGTATTTTATTTTTATCGACACCTCTATCTCTAAACATGTGGACATATTTTTTTTATTTCGGCTTTCGCTTGAGGACAAGAGAGGTCTAAACTTGGGGGAGCTGATACGTCCATTTTGCATCATGCTTTTATATTGATATTTATTGCATTATGGGCTGTTATTGCACATTATGGCACAATAGTTATGCCTTTTCTCTCTTATTTTACAAGGTTTACACAAAGAGGGAGAATGCTGGCAGCCGGAATTCTGGACCGAAAAGGAGAAAATCTGAGAGACCTATTCTGCACAACTCCAAAAGACCTAAAACTTCACGGAGAATTGTTTTGGAATATATAAAAAAATTGGGCAAAGAAAGCACCTGGGGGGACCCAACAGTTAACCACAAGGGTGGGGGCGCGCCCCCCTGCCTTGCCGCCAGCCTGGCAGTCCCCCCGTGCCCATCTTTTGCTATATGAAGGGTTTTTACCTGGAAAAAAATAAGAAGGAAACTTTTGGGACGAAGCGCCACCGTCTCGAGGTGGAACTTGGGCAGAACCAATCTAGGGCTCTGGTGGAGCTGATCTGCCGGGGAAACTTCCCTTCCCGAGGGGGAAATCATCGCCATCATCATCACCAACGATCCTCTCATCGAGAGGGGATCAATCTCCATCAACATCTTCACCAGCACCATCTCCTCTCAAACCCTAGTTCATCTCTTGTATCCGATCTTTGTCTCAAAACCTTAGATTGGTACCTGTGGGTTGCTAGTAGTGTTGATTACTCCTTGTAGTTGATGCTAGTTGGTTTATTCGATGGAAGATCATATGTTCAGATCCTTAATGATAATTAATACTCCTCTGCTTATGAACATGAATATGCTTTGTGAGTAGTTACGCTTGTTCCTGAGGACATGGGAGAAGTCCTGTTATAAGTAATCATGTGAATTTGGTATTCGTTCGATATTTTGATGAGATGTATGTTGTCTCTCCTCTAGTGGTGTTATGTGAACGTCGACTACATGACACTTCACCATGATTTGGGCCTAAGGGAAGCCATTGGGAAGTAATAAGTAGATGATGGGTTGCTAGAGTGACAGAAGCTTAACCCTAGTTTATGTGTTGCTTCGTAAGGTGCTGATTTGGATCCATGTGTTTCATGCTATAGTTAGATTTATCTTAATTATTCTTTCGTAGTTGTGGATGCTTGCGAGGGGGGTTAATCATAAGTGGGAGGCTTGTCCAAGGAAGGATAGCACCCAAGCACCAGTCCACCCACATATCAAATTATCAAAGTAATGAACGTGAATCATATGAGCATGATGAAAACTAGCTTGACAGGAATTCCCATGTGTTCTCAGAAGCGCTTTGCTTTATATAAGAGTTCGTCCAGGCTTGTACTTTTCTACAAAAAGGATTGGGCCACCTTGCTGCATCTTAGTTACTTTTGTTACTTGTTACCCGTTACGAATTATCTTACCACACAACTATCTGTTACCGAGAATACCTTGCTGAAAACCGCTTGTCATTTCCTTCTGCTCCTCGTTGGGTTCGACACTCTTACTTATTGAAAGGACTACGATAGATCCCCTATACTTGTGGGTCATCACTACCCCTACTTTGTCACTGGGTGAGGAGACCGCAACATTGAACCCAAAACTAAGCACCTCTTCCATTGCAAGAAATGCCAATCTAGTTGGCCAGACCAAACCGATAATTTGAAGACAAATAAAAAGATATCAAATCATGCATATAAGAACTCGGAGGAGATTTAAATAATATTCATAGATAATCTGATTATAAATCCACAATTCATCGGATCCCGACAAACACACTACAAAAGAATATTACATCGGATAGAACTCCAGGAACATCGAGGAGAACATGGTATTGAAGATCATAGAGAGAGAGAAGAAGCCATCTAGCTACTAGCTATGGACCCGTAGGTCTGTGGTAAACTACTCACGCTTCATCAGAAAAGGCAATAGGGTTGATGTAGATGCCCCACGTGATTGAATCCCCCTCCGGCAGATCGCCGGAAAAGGCCCCAAGATGAGATCTCACAGGAACAGAAGGTTGCGGCGGCAGAAAAGTATTTTTGTGGCTTGTTCTGAGGGTTTGGGAATATATCTGAATTTATAGGACGAAGAGGCAGGTCGGTGGACTCCCGAGGGGGCCACAAGCCAGGGGGCGCGCCCCTACGGCTTGCCGTCGCCTCGTGGGTCTTCTGACTTCAACTCCAAGTCTCGTAGGTGTCTTCTGGTCCAAGAAAAATCATCGTAAAGTTTTATTCCATTTGGAATCCGCTTGATATTCCTTTCCTGCGAAACTCAAAAACAAGGAAATACAGAAACTCGCACTCGGCTCTGGGTTAATAAGTTAGTCCAAAAAATAATATAAAATAGCATATTAATGCATATAAAACATCCAAAACAGGTAATATAATAGCATGGAACAATAAAAAATTAGATACATTGAAGACGTATCAGCCGGCTCCGGTCAAAACCAGAGTCAAAGCTTTCACCACGTGTCGTTGCACAACGCCCTGAGAAAACCAGCTGAACCTCCTACAATGCATCGCCACCCCCAGATCGGCCCGTCGACGAAGAACGGCTAGGAGCCGCCGCAGCCAGCCGCACCGCGCGGATGTCGTAAGCGCCCAGCCATCAAACCATCCACCAAGCCAGAACCGACCACGGTTGGCCGGATCCAAGGCCTACCATCGCGGACTGAGCCACCGCGGCCTGCCAGCACCATGCCGACGTAGGCTATAGTGGCGGACCACCCGAAGCCATATCCAGCCGCGCCGCAGCATGCACCTGCGCCAACGCGCGCCCGGCGATGCACCTCCAAGCGCCAGACGAGAAAGTGGGCCCCTCATGTCTGCGCCCTGCCACTCCTCTGCTGCTGCGCGGCTCCTCGTGGCGGACTCCTCGCCACGCCGCCCAGCGGCCAGATCTGTGTCACCCAAGGCCGTCTCGCACCTCGCCCACAACACACCACCCCTGGGCCTCCATGTCGCGCGCCGCCCAGAGCCTTCACACTGCACGCCCATGCCTTGCCTAGACCCTCCGTCAGCAGCAGCCGCCGACGCCAGCCCACTTCCACCTCGGGGAAGAAAAGCCCAGCCGCTGAAGCTCGCAGCCGAGCTCATCGAATCCGACGCAACCGCGCCACTGAAATAGCCGCGCCGCCCGGGCTTTGCCTGGCGACGCCCTCCGAAGATGCCACAAATAGCTACTAGGCCACGCGGCGGCGAGCGGATGGTGGAACAGGGA
>NC_041380.1:332046109-332060081 GCF_002162155.2 Triticum dicoccoides | reverse complement strand
ACAACCATCGGTTGCACTTGCTGCGACCACGGTCACTGCAACACCATGCTGTTGAGACAACGACAACGATGGAATGGGCTACAACGGTAACCATAGATGCGGATGTGGCGTCACACCGAGGCCGGCGAGCTTGGCTGATGCTGCGAGAATCCAGGGCAGGGCGGGTGTGTTGTGATGAGCATGGCGCCGCTCGAACGAGAGGTCAATTGCGAGCGTGCGGTCACGTTTTGCGGAAGAAAGTGGATTGCGCAAAAACAATCCAACGACGGGACATGGGGTAATCCAACGATCCAGGTGGCGAATTTCGATCGGTCCGCCGGCACTTAGCACTGGACTTTTTATAAAGGCCAAGTACTGAGAAAATGCATTAGAGAAGCCGGGTACCACACACACGTGTATGAAAATAGAATTAAAAATATCAAAAAAATCTGAAATTTGTGGATACGAAACCTAAGTGCCCATTGTATACCATGTTCATTTTCGTGGGGAATGGGTGCTTGCGGTGTCCGCGGCGTAGGAATTACGGTCCAACATATGTCACACCTAGTTTTTTTTACACATACGATATTTTTTGTCTTTTTACTGACATTACCACGGGCACTCATTCCCCGTGAAATTGAACACGTGTGTACAACAGGCACCCAGATTTCATATCCCAAAATTCCAGAATATTTTGAAATTTTCTAGTATGTTTTTTAATGCTATATTCATATTGGGGGTGTGTGGCACTACCAAGTGGGTTGTTATATACGCCGAGTCCTTCGTGTCACGTCCAGTTAAGGCTGACTAATTCAGTTGCTGTAATCATCTTGTAACCCAAGTTTTGCAACAGTTGCTTTGGATCTTCCATCAGACCTCTGTGCCCTCCTTTCTTTCCAAGCGCCATCGAGTCGATGTAAACAAGATTAAAATTGGAGACGGACGGCGACCCAAATCATATTTATCCACACGGCACGCCAGCACCAGTGAGAGCGGAAGCGGAGCAGCACCCAGACGCGCCATGGAGACATGGCAAATCTTCCTCGGCGTGATCCTCTTCGCCCTCCCGCTGACCCTCCTCCTTTTCCGCAGCCGTAAGACCGGCGGCGGCGGCACCCGGCGGCCCATCCCGCCTGGCCCGCCGTCCTTTCCGGTGCTGGGCAGTATGGTGTGGCTGACCAACTCGCCCGCCGACGGGGAGTCCCTCCTCCGGCGTCTGTTCGCGCGGTACGGTTACATAGTGTCGCTGCGCGTGGGCTCCCAGCTCTCCATCTTCGTCGCCGACCGCCGCCTCGCGCACGCGGCGCTCGTCGAGCGCGGTGCCGCTCTGGCCGACCGCCCTACCCTCGCGTCCGTCAGGATCATGGGCGAGAACGACAACACCATCACGCGGGCCAGCTACGGGCCCGTGTGGCGCCTCCTCCGCCGCAACCTCGTCTCCGAGACGCTGCACCCGTCCCGCGTCCGACTCTTCGCGCCGGCGCGCTCCTGGGTGCGCCGCGTGCTCCTCGACAAGCTGCGGGACGAGTCGTCATCCGGCGGGGCGGCCGTCGTGGAGACGTTCCAGTACGCCATGTTCTGTCTCCTGGTGCTCATGTGCTTCGGCGAGCTGCTCGACGAGCCCGCGGTGCGCGCGATCGCCGCCGCGCAGCGCGACCAGCTGCTCTACATCACCGGGAAAATGGCCGTCTTCGCGTTCTTTCCGTCGCTCACAAAGCACCTCTTCCGCGACCGCCTCCGGACCGCGCACGCCATGCGGCGGCGGCAGAAGGAGCTGCTCGTGCCGCTGATCAACGCGCGGCGGGAGTACAAGAGCAGCGGCGGCGAGCCCAGAAAAGAGACGACGTTCGAGCACTCGTACGTCGACACCCTGCTCGACATCAAGCTCCCCGAGGAGGGCGACCGCCCGCTCACAGACAACGAGCTTGTCATCCTCTGCTCCGAATTTCTCAACGCCGGGACAGACACCACCTCCACCGGGCTGCAGTGGATCATGGCCGAACTGGTCAAGAACCCAGCAATCCAGGAGAAGCTCTACGAGGAGATCAAAGCCACGACGGGAGACGACCAAGAAGAGGTCTCCGGGGACGACATCCACAAGATGCCCTACCTCAAGGCGGTGGTTCTCGAAGGCCTCCGGAAGCACCCGCCGGGGCACTTCGTGCTGCCGCACAAGGCGGCGGAGGACATGGAGATCGGCGATTACCTGATACCCAAGGGCGCCACGGTGAACTTCATGGTCGCCGAGATGGGCCGGGACGAGCGGGAGTGGGAGAAGCCGTTAGAGTTCTCTCCGGATCGGTTCCTGCCGGGCGGCGCGGGCGAGGGGGTGGACGTGACGGGCAACCGGGAGATCAAGATGATGCCGTTCGGCGTGGGCCGTAGGATCTGCGCCGGGCTGGGCATCGCCATGCTCCACCTGGAGTACTTCGTGGCCAGCATGGTGAGGGAGTTCGAGTGGCAGGAGGTCGCCGGCGAGGAGGTGGACTTCGCCGAGAAGAACGAGTTTACCGTCGTCATGAAGAAGCCGCTGCGTCCCCGACTCGTGCCCCGTAGGTCTTAGAATAAAGGAACTTCGGCAACTGGCAGTCGTATCAGTTCGAACGATTATTCGCGCTTTCCGTTTAATAACTCATGTTGGGAGTGGATGCTACTTTCAGTTGTTGCTAATTGATTCTATTCTCGAATAAGAGAGGATGTAAATTTAGAGATATAAAATTAAGTGTTGTATAATTTACATTATAAAATGTGCATTTGATACCAAAAAAGGGGACATACACACACGCCCCCGCGTCGCTCAACTTGGGCAAACTCAGGGGAGACAACGCGCGCCGCCGGCAGGCTTCCCCCCTCGCGCTACCTCCCCTCCGCCGCTGCTGCTGGCCTCGCCGGCAGTGGCGGCGGGCCCTGCCTTCGAAGGCGGCACGGGGTGAACTCGCGGTGGACGCGCGGCGGACGGGTGGCGGTCGTCGTCAAGGTGGCGGCTGTCGTCGATCTTCGGGATGGAGGGCGCTACGTGCGCTCGGCGAGCTAGAAGGTGTCGTGGCGGCGTTGTGCCTCTCGCCGACGTCTGGTCGCGGCGTTCGCGAGCGCTCCCCCTTCTGCGGCGGATCTGGCCATGGATCTGGCGGGGGTCGTTGGAGTTGGCTTGGTGCGTGCAGCCACGGGCACAGGGCGCGTGGTCGCCGGACTTGGCGTCCTCCTCGTCATGGAGATCCCTGCGCTGCTGGTGGCTGCTGCATATTCCCCGGTGGTGCGGTCGTCAGACCCAGATTTGGCGCAAGTGGTGGTCCAACCGCCGGCCTAACCTTCTTATGGTTGTGTGCGCCTTGGGCAGGTTGGATTCGCTTTGATCCGGCCTGCGGTGATTTGAATCTGACCATGTGCAGCGGTGGGGTGGCCATGGTCCTTTGTGGTGGTGCGGGTCAGCTAACCACCTCACTCAACCGATCTTCGGGAGTGTGTCAGATCAACTTTGGGCGAAAGCCTTGCTCCATCTGGAGCCGGCAGCGGCGACGCCCGTGGGCGCCGCTAACCTCCTAGGAGGCGTCGTTGTATTTGTTGTCTGGACCCTTCACGTCGAGACCTCGGAGAAAACCCCTAGTCTAGGTCCTCCTGTACGGATGATGGCGGCGCAACCAGCGTCGCGGCCCTTCTTGAAGGCGTCATCTTTGGGGTCAATATGGTTGTTGTGTGGGAGTTGTTTCTTGAAGGAATGTCGGTGGTGGTGGTGCCGCCGATTGGGGTCGACGGTGGTTTGTGTTGCTGCAGCCCTGTTTTCTATGTATTCGGCTTCGGTGGTGTTCCCTGGTTTCGGCCATATTGTTGTGCATGTTCAAGTACCTCCCTTGGTGGCCATTGTGGTGTGGTGAGCCTAGTGCTCTTGGTGTCGTTCGGGTTCATCTTTGCTCTTCGATGACAGAAGATGCCTCCCCAACTTGCTAATCGTTCCGGATTCTCGTGACGGAGCTCCCAATCAAGGTTCGTGTTATCACTCGTTGGTTGTGGTTGCTCCTGAGTTGTGTCGTGAGGTTCGGTTTGCACGCCGGTGCGGTGCGTTAGGTTGCTTGCTTAGTCTTGGTAGTGTGATCCCTCCACGACACCCCACATATACTTGTGCCTCCCGTGGTGTTAGTCCTTCTGTCTGCTAGCTAGGTCGGGCCTTGTCTTGGGCGTCCTTTTTTCTCATCTTTTGTAACTCTGTTACTTGTACGGTGTTCGGCCTGGTTTCCCTCATAAACGGGGACAACTTGTTTAGGTTTTTGATCTAGTTTCCCTTATAAACTGGATCAGCCAAAGCTTAAGGGATGACTCTTGGCTTTGGCAGCTTTTTGAGCAATATATTCAGGTGGGGATCCTCCCCCCCCCCCCGACCGTTCAAAATAAAATAAAATATGCATTTTACATCTTAAAAATGACAACTCCAACAGATGATATATGTTTGTGATGTAAAACTTTAACTCCAAAAGATGATGCATATGTGAAGATGTAAAACCGGTCGACAGTCGTAAGGCTGTATACAACCGCTTGTGTACAGCTGTTGTACATCCGCACAATTTAAAATAAAAAGATCCCTAATTAAAATTTAAAAAATCCATTTGTCCACAATTTTAAATTATTACATGATTCATCGAATCCACGGTATCAAATGCAACATGAATACAACAAACTTCTTACACAATACAACAAACAAATAATGAACTAGGTGGTTCTTTCGCCATTCCATTTTCATTACTCCTCCATCAAGTCTTTTTGAAATTGATCGTGTGTATCGGAATCTCGAATTTCATTTTACTCCTTCATGAAATGTCTGACTTGCTCCTTTTGTATACCCATGAGATCATAAAAGATGTAAACCAAATCTTGTCCACGTTGATTTTCAATGATCATGTTATGCATGATCACGCAAGCGGTCATGATGTACCAAATGTTATTTGATCCTAGAATCTAGACGGTTCTCGCACAATAGAAAATTGGGATTGCACAACCCCAAATGCCCTCTCAACATCTTTTCTAGCCGTCGCTTGAGCATTGTGAAAGGAGAGTTTTTTCTTACCTTGGGAGGGTTTGGATTGGCTTGACAAAAGTACTCACCTCGGGTAGATCCCATCTACAGGGTAGTACCGATAGTCGTATGTGCGACCATTTGCTTCAAAGGTCACTCGTGAAGCTTCTCCATTGGCTAACTTAGCAAAAAGAGGTGAGCAGTCAAGCACATTGATGTCATTGCAAGATCCAGATATCCTAAAATATAAATGTCAAATCCATATTTCTTGATCGGCAATGGCCTCAAGAATGATGGTGGCATCCTTCGAGCGTCCCTTGAACTGTTCATGTCATGCTTTAGGATAATTTTTCCACTTCCAGAACATGCAATCGATGGACCCAAGCATACCTGGAAACCCACGGGCTTTGTTCATCTCCAAAAGACTCTGAGTGTCATGAGCATTGGGTGCTCTCAAGTACTGTGGACCAAACACCTCTATCGTATTCTTTGAAAATTATTTGATATAGAAGAAAGAAGTGCTCTTTGCCATCACCAAATTGTCATCAATGAAATCTGCCGGAACATCACATGCCATCATGCACAAAGCGGCAGTGACCTTATGCTCGGTGCTATGTCCAAGCAAACCGGCACAACTCCTTCTCTACTGGAAGGATCGATCGTGCTGCTTCACGACGTTGCAAATATGAATGAACAAATTTGTGGATATCCTGAACCAGCGCCAAAAGTACCTTTCTGGAAAAACAGGCAGTGTACAAAAATAGTTGCGCATCAACCTCTCGTGTGCCTCGACCCATTCTCTCTGGGTGAACTCACGGCCATACATGGGACCGCTGTGCTTTGGCTTCTTCCTCTTATGCATCGCCATTAGCATAGCAATATCCTCTTCTTCAGTCAAATCAAATTCCTCATCCAACGAGGAATCATGCACGAAAGAGGAGTAGCACGAGATCATCTACAATGCGGAAATCACCATCAAACTACATCTTCAACCCCCGATAAAGAAACCCTCCAAGTTTGCACAATTTTTTTACCCTGGGGGAATTTGCTCGAAGTCTCGAACACATTGCGGGCGAGGTGGAACCAATAGGCCGGTGGCGGGCCAAACAGTTGATGCATGGTGGTTGGTGCGGGCGGCGGCTACAGACAATCGCGAAGCTGCAGGAGAGCAGTGCTCACGGCAAGGAGGCTCCACACGTGGGTGGGCGGCGTCGCGCGGCTTCCCTAGCTCCACCAGCGGGTCACGGCTAGCAGAAGCACTAGCGCGTCCACGACCATGCCGTCGACGGCATCATGGCAGCCACAGCACCGGTGGTTCTCCGAATCGAATCGGCGGCGGCGAGGCAGGCGACGGGGATAGACGGGTAGGGCCATGGCGGGGTTGGAGATGGACAGGCGGGCGGCGGCGATTTTGGGCAAAAATCGCCGGCGGTGGAGGCGGGCTGCTGTCGGGTGGGCAAGGGACAGGCGGACGGAGTTAAGCGGTCGGCGCACAACCAGCTGTTTTACAAATGAAGATGCAAATTTGCATCTTCAGGTGTTATGTTTTACATCTCCCGAAGAAGGTGGTGTAAAAAGTTTTTCGTCTACATACATCGTCTATTGGAGATGCTCCTAGGTATGGACAATTTTGCGGTGAAATTAAGACCAGTTTTAATGTGTCAGCCCAGAGAGACAGCACAACAGATTCTAATTTGATTGCTTGCCGTGTTGCAAGCCATGGTGGAGCAGTAGCTGCTTGACACGGATGCGCGAGAGGCAGGAAAGCATGACACGAGCAAGGATGGTGCATGTGTACTCGCTCAACCTCTCCGGACCATTTCTGAAGCGTTTCTGTCCGACAAGCCTGCGTTCCTTGTGTACTCGAATGAGAAACGGAAGTGCCTTCAACAAACAGGCAGGGAATGGCAACAAGAAACCACCAGCTGCCCTCCAATGCAAGCTCGTGATCATGCGATAGCAACAGCACAGCCTTCCGTCTTCCGTGTTGGCAGCTTGCGACGTTACATCATGTTGGAGTGGAGCGGGGAATCGGTCGGCCTGCAGGTCGTGTGTCAACCCCTCGCTCGCGATCGTCATCATACTTGACTGTGACCAGAAAGGGGCAGACGTACCGCGTGTTTGGCACCCGTCGGAAGTGGCAAACGTTCGATCACTGAACTGGAGCATGCAGACCTTAGAGCAACTCCCATTTCGTCCGCGGCCGTTCATTTAGATCGGTACGGACAGAAAAAGCGGTCCAACGTGCCGACCCAAACGGCCGCGCATCCGTATTTCGTCCGCGGGCGATCCATTCCCGATCCATTTTTTAGCCTGATTTGCATCGCCGCGGACATGCGACGGACGCGCGCTTGCTCGCCTACTCCTGTCCCCGGGCCCGCTCGTCTGTGGCACATTGGCCTTCCCTCCCTCCCAGCCAACAAGCAACCCTCGCCCCCGCCTTCTCCGTCACCGACGCCGCCGCCCATTTTGCCGGCGAGTCTTCCAGCTGTCGCCGCCTCCACATCCGACCAATAACGCTGCCCCTGCCCCCAGTCGCCCGCCGCCGCCGTTTTGCCGCCGGGGAGCAAGCTGGTTCCCCGCCGCTGTTTCCCCTACCGCCCAGCCGCCCCGCGACCAAGTAGACGCCTCGCCGCCCCAGCCACAAACGACCGGCACGCTCGTCGGACGCCGGCCGGGCAGCTAGCTGGTCTGTGGGCGCCGCGTCTCCCCTCGCCGGCCGTCTCCTTCTTCGACGCCCGCAAGCTGTTCGACAGTTTGCCAAGGTACGAAAATGGACTCTGCCGACGAGTTCTTTTTTCACAATTTCCTTTGCGACTCCGACGATTTATCGTCCGACGACGAGGAGGAGATATTGGCTGCCGTGTTGGTCCATCACCACCTCAACAACCAGCGGCCGTTGTTCCGTGGCTCCATTCCGGGCCACCTTCCGGCGTTGAATCGTAACCGGGAGAGCGGGCATTTCCTTCTCTGGAAGGACTACTTTGATACAACAAACCCGTTGTTCAAACATCACAAATTCCGTTGCCGGTTCCGTATGAGTAGGCATGTTTTCAACCGTATTAAAGAGGGAGTGGTCGGCTATGATGACTACTTCGAGTGCAAAGAGGATGCCGTTGGCAAGATTGGTTTCTGCTCTTATCAGAAATGCACTGCCGCCATCTGAATGCTTGCATACGGAGTGCCCGGTGATCTCATTGACGAGTACGTCCGTATGAGCGAGTCTACATGTCTAGAGTCCCTGTATAAGTTCTGCAAGGCTGTGATTGTTGTGTTTGACCCTGAGTACTTGAGAGAGCCGACAGCTGAAGATACAACCCATTTGTTCGCATGAATGCTAGCAGGGGCTTCCGGGGATACTTGGCAGCATAGACTGCATGCACTGGGAGTGAAAGAACTGCCCTTCTGCTTGGCAAGGGCAGTATAAGGGACATGTCAGGGCTTGCACTGTCATACTAGAGGCCATGGCGTCTCAAGATCTTTGGATCTGGCACTCTTTCTTTGGCATGGCTGGATCACACAATGATATCAACGTGCTTCAGCGCTCGCCGGTGTTTTGCCAGGCTTGCCGAAGGCAACAGCCCACCGATGAACTTTACTGTCAACGGCCACACCTACGACAAAGGGTATTATCTGGGTGACGGTATCTGTCCTCAGTGGACCACTATTATCAAGACAATACCCAACCATGTCGGAGAGAAAAGAAAAAGATTTGCCCAAGAGCAAGAGATTGCTAGAAAGGATGCCGAGCGTGCCTTTGGCGTTTTGCAATCTCGATGGGGCATCGCTCGGTATCCTGCTAATACTTGGAGCACGCAGAAACTATGGTAGGTGATGACTGCTTGTGTGATCATGCATAATATGATCGTAGAAGACGAGCGCCCGGAACGTCTGTACGATCAAGGCTTTCAGTTTCAGGGTGAGAATGTTGTGCCTGAGCATGGAGTAGCGGCAACATTTAAGCAGTTCACTCAGTTTCATGAAGACATGCGTGATTGAAAAACTCACATGCAACTGCAAAATGATTTGGTTGAGCATATGTGAACTCATGTTGGCAACCAATAGATGTATCTTTTTTTATTCGTTTGCAAAACTATGTGAAACATTTTTATTTTTATTTGGCATGTGAACCATACTATTTATTTGGGCGGACTATTTTGTTTGTTAAATTTTCATTTCACCATACGTTGAATGCAATGCAAAATTGGGCGGCCAGCCGGTCACGCCTGCACATATGGATCGGCGCGTTGGGCGCACTGCCGACCCATATGAAAAACAGGGCGGACGCCAGGCGGGCGGCCGACCCAAACGGACAAAAAGTGGACGAAATCGCCGTCTGTTTGGGTCGGCCCGTTGGAGTTCCTCTTAGAGCATCTATAGCCGCGGTCCCAACAAGCCACTTTAGATTTTTTTTTCCGGTGCCGGCACAAAAAAAACGGTCCAGTTGCGTTTTCAGGAGTCACGTTTCCGCCGGTTAGGGCCGAAACTGGCGCCGACGGATCCAGGCCGAACCTAGCGTGCTGGGGGGCGCTCGGGGGCGTCGGGGCGATCATTTTTGACGCGAAAGAACGGTGGGCCCGCCGAGTCAGCGACCGCGCCTCGTCGTCCTCACATCGCCTTAGTTTTTCGCGAGGAATCAATGTCAAGACTACCGCCGGTCAGCCTTCCATTGATTCCTCACGTGCGGCGTTATGCGGCGACGCGGCCCCTCCCCGCCACGCGTACACATGGCGCCACCCCCTAGCCTTTATATAAAGCAGCGCCTCCCTCGCCGGTGAACACACCCGCCGCAGCCCCTCTCTTCCCGTGCAAAGCCACTGCCGATGAGCCCTCTTTCCTTTCTCCTCTTCTCACCGCCGACAAGCCACCGCAGACTATGGGCGAAAGGTTTCCCGGTGACGGGATGGCGGCGAATGGCTTCGACCGCCGCTCTCTGTACGAGTGGGAAGCCCACCTCCTGCACGAAGCCAACTACCCGGCGCCGTTCGACATGCGCGCGCCGGGGCGGTGGAGGCTCAGCGCCGGGGCCGTCCCCATCCCCCCGCTGCCTGACGTCACGCGCCCCGAGTACTTCCGCGCAGAGATTGAGCGGGCGTGGGCGTCTTTGACGGAGGAGCAGCGGGCCCTCCCGGAGTACGACGCTGGCAACCACGAGGCGTGGGCGGCCTACTTCGAACGCCGGCAAGCGGAGCGGGTAGCCTCCACCAACAACGCGCCGGTGGTGCGGGGACCAAAAACAATGACGGCCGCCGCCTGTGGTGGGGCGCCCCCGGCCGCATGCTCCATGCCGTCCTCGAGCACCTCGAGGGCGGCAACGAGCCACCGCTGAAGTACCCGGCCGCCCCGGTCCCCTGCCAGAGTGGCGGCCGATGGATGCCGAGGAGGACCGGCTCCTCTTCCTCCTCCTCCCACTCCTCCGGGTCGCCGGCGCTCTTTAGCGTCAAGACCGAGCCCGCGGAGAAGCCGCTCGGCTGGCGCACCCGCAGTGTCGGCATCATCATCAACGAGGGCGGGTGTGGCTCCTCCTCCTCGGCTTCTCCCTGCTTCGTCAAGCCGAAGACGGAGTCGGAGCTCCACGACGAGGTGGCCATGAAGTGGGTGCGCGAAGATTGGGCGCGGCTGGAGATGGAGCGCCAGCGCCGTGCCCTGACAGAGATCGCCGCTCGCCGTCGTGGGCGTGAGGAAGGGGGCGTCATCGTGCTTGAAGACAGCGACGACAACACGTCGCCACCGGCGAAACCTGTGCGTCAAGGTGACCCTGGGCAGGGGTCCAGCCGCGTGAAGAAGGAGAACGACGACAGCGGCAACGGCGGCAATGACGGCGACTACGCCGCGCTCAACAAGTTTTTATTTAGTAAATTTTAAGTTTTCTATGTATAAAAATTAGAACGCCGAAATTTATGTCATGTTTGCCGAATCTTTGTAATATTTGCTGAATCTTAGCTGAATTATTTTCAAAAATATTTAAAAAAGGTGTGATTGGGGGCGACCCTAAAACGGCGGCTGGTAACCTGATCGTCCCCACACCAATTTTTAACACCGGTTCGTTCTTAGGCGGTGATTTTCTTAGCCCTATGGACAACGGCTGGAGATGCTATTGTAACCAACCGACCGACCGCAGGGAAAACATGTTCACGCGGCCGGAGAAGAAAAGAAAAACGAGGAACGGAAGGAGGCAGACGGACCCGAATTCGTCCACGGAACAGGCTGCCGTGCAGGGTCATGATCTGCGACAGCAACAATTCAGCCGTCCGTATCAACATCCTGCAGTGTTGCATCGTTTACCATTTGAATTGGAGCAAGCGACCGTTCACCTGCAGCTGTTGCTATACTCGCACTGCAAACTATAGAAAAATTAGCAGGCATTGTCCCGAGTGCTCCTAGCGGGGAAATACGGGATGGCTGAATTGTTGCGGCTATATATGTGGGTAATTTGTTTTTTTAAGTTACTTATCCTTTTCTTTGTCTTGTTTCTATTGTTTTCTCCATTTTTCACTTTTACATTTGCCGCCCTTATGTTCTACTTATCTGTTATCTTTTTCAGTTTAGCTGCACCTCAGTGCCTGAAAACAAAATTTTGATCAATCAATTTTCATGCGAAGAAAGAAACACCGGAGGGAAGGAAGGAGATAGCCGGAGAAGGCTACTCCATTATCTATTGTAGGGATGTGGGGGTGGTGAGCTCACTGGAGAAGGCTACCTCATTATCTATCTTAAGGTGTGGGGGTAGTGCAAGTTCGCCGAAAGAAAACCGGGCATTGTCAGTGCTAGAGGGATGGTCGGGGGCGGCAGCGGCACGACGACGGGAGGAGATTGAAGGGAGGGCGGGGCGGTGAGGCTGGAGGTTTGGGGGTAGTGCAAGTTCGCCGAAAGAAAACCGGGCATTGTCGGTGCTAGAGGGATGGTCGGGGGCGGCAGCGGCACGACGGTGGAAGGAGATTGAAGGGAGGGCGGGGCGGTGAGGCTGGTGCGGGCAGTGGTGGCCGGTGGTACGTTTGGCTGAGGGAAAAGTAGAATGTGGAATGGGCTGGAGGTTGAAGAAGGGTTGTTGGCCATTGAATCTGCATCCAACGTCCCAAATGAATCGACTGGCCCTTAAACAGTTCTCATTCAGACTTACCTGTAGCTTTTGTTAATTGTTCTTTGATATTTATTCATGTAAATCAAATATAACTAGGTACAGGCGTTTATGTTTTCATGAATGTGTTCTTCGATGGGACACAACGCTCTTGTGAACTATGAGACATAAGTGGTGGCTTTATTAGTCTTATGATTTGTCGGCTTAGTCCTGAAAAGTGAACATACAGGGTCGTGTATGTTCAGAAAGAGAGAGAGAACCTAGCTAGCTATCTACATTTGTGATGTGTTTCACGCCAAAAATATACTACTTTTCTATACCTCTATACCATTATATAGTGTGCCAATAGCTTCAAATATTGGTCGTTGGATATGCCCATCCAATGGTCAAGAGAAGGCAAATCCGAGCATTATCATCCGTTGGATATAGTTTTCAACTCATAGGATTCTGCCACGTGGCCTTCTCACTAAACCCCCAACTCAACCATCTCATGTGTTCTAGAAGCATCTATTCACATGCTTATCTGATACTCTAATAAAAAGAGACTAGAACAATCTGGATTCTATAGAGGTAAGAACCAAGTTGGATTTTGTCCGATACAATTCTAGAAAAGATAATACATATTCAAATGTATTTTCCATGCTTTATATATATATATTTAAATGACGTGCAAAGCACGTACAATTTACTAGCAAGACCAAGTATGAGAAGTGTTTTTGTCGAATCATAAAATAAATTATGACATGCATACAACTATTTTTGCATTAAAGACCTATTAAAAATGCTTGTATGTTTTAAAACAAATAGTCATGAGTCTCAAAAAAAATATCCATATTTTCCCCCAAAAAATTCATGGCTCACTGAAAAATGTTCATACATTTTCGAAAACAATGTTTTTGACATTTAAAATGTTTTCTTATTTCTGTGAGACAAGCTAGCACACTTACTAAAGGACGAAATGACAAAAACATCAACAAAATTAAAACGGGTAATTTATTCAAATTTTAAAATAAATAAAAATCAAGGAAGTAATAAATGTGCATATGTATACCTATAAAATTTATGAGTCAATTACACCGACGGTGCTAGAACTTGGCGTAAATGGTCACTTTGGTGCTAGAAGTTGCGGTGTACATTGAAGAGGTGCAAAAACTTGGCTTGGATGTGCAAATACAGTGCATATCCCGTTTTGTATACATAATCTGTGCTGACCAGGCGCGTGAGGTCCGCTGTCAGCCCGTGAACCAGGCAGAATGTTTTTTTTTCAAAAATCCCCTCAAAAAATATATTTTGACAAAAAAGATCATATGGACGTGCCATTTTTCCTCTCTATGCCCAGTGGGTCCCGCCTGTCAATATTAAAAGAAAAAGATTTCGCCCCACAGGTTACCAAAACAACTGGCTAACCAGTAAAACCTATATACTGATTCATTCTCTAAAGATAACAACTTTATAAATATTTAGCAAAGACGCATGTGGACCTTAAGTGGGCTGCAGATATTGCAGCCCATTTTGCACAAGCTATTTTAAAAGATATTTTAAAACATAAGTAATAAAAATTATGTTCCAATATTTCTTTGTTATCAATAATTTGTAAATGAAAAACAGTGAAATATATACCCGTGTATATATAAAATATTTAGTTAATACGGACATTTAAAATGTGTATTATATACAATGTTTAATGAATACAAAAAAGTACACACTCATGGCTTATATTTAAATTTTAAAATGATGAATACAAACATTTACTTAGCAACTATAATTATGCACAAGTGTATATTTTTCACTAATGACTTATATTAAAAAACAATATTTTTTTTTAATATTATATACATGATTAAATATCCATATCAACAGTTTTTACTAGTATATTTTTACTCATGACTTATGTATATTTTTAATTATAA
>NC_041380.1:332029705-332045998 GCF_002162155.2 Triticum dicoccoides | reverse complement strand
GAAAATTTTGTATAATAAAAATAATTTTTAAATGTAATTTTAAAATAATATGTATCATTCTAAATAATATAAAGATATTTACAATTCATAAATATTATTTTAAATATACTGATGTGTTTTGAAATAATACATGAACACATATTAAAAATAAGTAATTTTGTTGGGATGCATGGTATTTTTAAAAGAAATATATGATTGTTTTGAAAATAACACATGAACATTTTTATTTAATGTACATTTAAAATTTCTGTATTAACTAGATATTTATATAGTACATGCATGTGTATTTAATTTTTTTTATTTACTAATCATGGTTTGTATTTATAAAATTTATAGCACACAAATATTTAAACATAATTTTTATAACTTACATTTTACAAATATATCTTTAAAAATTAGTGCACAATGGGCCGCAATATCTGCAGGCCATCCAAACTTCAGATGCGTACCTGTTAAATATATGTTGCTAAAAAGAACCTGCTGAATACATATAGGTTAGTTATCCATTGAGCATGTCGTAAGTGGAACAGCTAACTTGTAGCGCAGGTATGCTCTCTTGCCTTGGTCGCGTGTTCGAGTCTTGACATCCCCTTTTTCCTGCCTCCATATGGATCTTTCTTGAAAAAAATATATTCTGAGGGAGTTTTCAAAAAAAGCAGGCCACACGCACCCCTCTCTCAGGTCCAGTGGCTGACAGTGGGACCCATGCGCCTAGTCAGCGCAGATTTTGTATACCCACGCGATTAGCACTGTATTTGCACATTTGAGCCAAGTTTTTTCACCACTTCGATGTACACCGCAACTTCTAGCACTAAAGTGACCATTTACGCCAAGTTGTAGCATCATCAATGTAATTGACTCAAAATTTATCATTACTTCTTAAAATATGTTCATGTATTTCAGAAAAACATGGCTAGTGAGCACTCTCGGCCAAAATGTATCGTGATTGATGCGTCTTCTGCCCATCAATGATGACAACAACATCGTTAACAAACGAGTTGGCTAGTCAGTGTTGAGCTTCTACCGGTAACCATCCGGCCCGTTACTAATGATTTCAAGAAAGGCACTCAGATTGTGTTCTTCACTGCCTTTTCACACTAAGGTCATGTTTTATGGGGCTTACGCTTCAATTTTTGCAGTTTTTCCAATTTGGCTAAAAAGCAAAAAGAAACTCCTATTTATGGGCTTTCAGCTTTGGTTTTTGGTTTATACTAATAAGTGTGCACGTGTGCGTTGCACGTCTATTTGAACTAATAAGTATGCACGTGCAACACGTGTCTATTTGGATTAGCACACTATACTAAACTTAATACAAAACAATTTATTCATAAATTTGAATTTTTTCTATAAAATACACAATCTCTTATTCCCTACTCGTACAAACAATTTGAAATATCGTTTCTCCTTAATCAACATGTCTCCTGTATTAAAAGACCACCAAATGTTCTCAATGTATAAAACTCAAAATTATTTAGAAGATTCATCATGATTCTTCATATACACACATTTATGCAAGTATAATCACACATGAAAATGTCACTTAGGACAAGCTAAGGAACCGTTTCAGTGCCAACAAACTCCAGTCAAGAATTATTATTACAATTGAGTGTCAACCACAATAGTAAGAAGAGACCCCTATGGTTTGTTGAAAAGAGGAAGCCATTGTCAGATAGAGAAGTGTAGAGATGTCTTGACTGCATAGAATCAGCTGTGAAACAAGACAAAAAAAATGCTAGTTCGACCATCCGATTCTACTATTGCACACAAGTATCGTAATGTCTGGAGGCAAGAAAAGTGACTTACTTTATTATGAAAATAGAACATGTAAACCAAATAAAAATTACAGTGATAAATTGCATAATTATACTTGTTATTCACTGGACAAAAGCATTAATACGACAACTTGGAACAGTTACTTGAGTACTACACATTTCTTTAAGGGCTTAACATTCTAAAACTTTGACAATATAACAAATATCCTCTCAATTTGTAGTAATAATGATACGAAGATAAATAATTTGGAAATGGTCTTCAACATGCGTAGGCTACCACTTGTAAGAATAACAGTGGCAAAAGAAGGCCAACAGATGCCGGTTTAGAAAGAAAAAAACTGCAGACATGCTTCCAATTTTAGCAACTCTAGTGGATAAAACATACCTTACCTCTCAAGTCAGGAAATAGTCAAATGGAAAAAATGTACTTCTTATAAGTAGTAGAGATGAAGTCATAAGGATCATGATTCAAGATATTCGAAGAAACATGGTTGGTCTCTCTGTATGATGCGAACTCGTCACCTCTACCAAAGTGGTCGTACATACTATGTAATGTAGAGTGCAATAATGAAATAAAATAAATGATATGAGAATTTACCATGACCACAAAATATCCTACATTCGTCATCATCATAATCAACATGCATTTTTTGCTTCTCTTGTATGTGGTCCAAGTTTTCTATCAGAAAAACATGTTAACTCAACTGTAGATAAGGACGGTATGAAAATGCTCATGTAAAATTACAATTGCCATGTATCTGTTGGACAAACAAATACACTTATGCAAACTTCAGGGTTTTTTTAGTAAAACTTATGCGAACTTTATTTTTTTCACTAAAACTTATGCAAACTTCTGGGTTTTTTTCACGTAATTTCATGACTGCAAGTAAGGTCTTGGTTCAGCGAATTTGTCTGTGAGTTCACTATGTAGTCGTGAGTTGGCCATGTAATAACCGGTAGTCAGTACTTAAAAAAACAGGGATGTCCGTTGCAGGTACGTGAAAATCAGTGAAAAATAAAGAAAGGAAGAAGGCATTGGTTGCTTGAAACCCAACTGTGTGTGCTCCAGCACGCCTCTGTTTCTCATTGTCTCATCTCTAGTTCCTGTACTTCTAGATGTGTCACCACTGGCGAGGTAGAGATGACAGTAAAAAAACAACACTCGGTGCTTACCTGATTAGTGTGTGCGTGCGGCGCGTTCGCGTGAAGGCGAGCGTCTCCGTCGTCCAGGCCTGCGAGCGGCCGCGGCGACCATGTCCTCTCACCAGCTGGGCGGCGTTGTCAACGCAGGTGAATCAGTAGTCCAGCTTTGAGGCGGCGCCCTCCATGCACCGAGGTACCCCCCACTCGATTTTTTTGGCCCGCTTATGCTGGTCCAAAATACTCAGTGTTGCCCCCACTTGAAGGGCGTCGGCGGTGGGTGGTTGTCAGCATGGGTATTTTGGACGGAGCTGAAGTCGACGCGGATGCCGGTGGTTCCCGGAGAGCATGCCAGGACGTGGACGAAGTCGTTGCAGTCAGTAAAAAAGTGACCTGGCCTCCAGGCAGAAGACGAAAGCGGCGACGACACGTGTGTGTGTTCGGAGGAAGCCGCAGCTCCTCCTCATGTGTCTCCCACTGTGGCTCGCGTGGGTGGTGGGCCGGTGACGGCAGGCGACTCGCTATCGCGATTGCCGAGACAATAGGATGCGCTCGCGATTAGTTTCCTAATAATTAGATGCGTTCATGATTAGTTATCTAATAGGATGCGTCCGTGATTAGTTTCCTAATAATTAAATGCGTCCATGATTAATTTCTTAATAGGATGCGCGTGATTATTTTCCTAATAATAGGATGCGCCCGTGATTAGTTTCCTAATAATAAGATGTGTTTGTGATTAGTTTTCTAATAATTAGATGCGCATGTGATTAGTTTCTTAATAGGAGTGTCCGTGATTATAGTTTCCTAATTGACCAGACGTGGACTTTCATATTTTCCTCCGCGGTGGAGTACGGTCAGTCAATGTAAATTGCTAAGTGCACACAGAGAACAAATTAGGTTAAGGCTAGCCGTTAGATTGAGTTTAGTGGGACTAATCATGCGGTGGTAATATATCCGTGTACGTTTTGTGGGGTGCACTTAGAGAAGATAATGTTTGCTCTTTTATAAGTAGTATAGATCATCATATAACAATATTGATTCATAACCCCAAAAAACCCTATTTAGAAGCTTTTTTGGCTTTTAAGCCAAAGTGAAAAATCTGCAAAAGCAAAAGCATAAGCCCAAATAGACAGGGCCTAATCTGGTCGGTCAGTGTGACTAATGGTGGCTTTTGTAGGTTGGGTTTGTAGTGCAATCCACAAGACACTTATGTTGGAAATATGCCCTAGAGGCAATAATAAAAGCATTATTATTATATTTCCTTGTTCATGATAATTGTCTTTATTCATGCTATAATTGTGTTATCCGGAAATCGTAATGCATGTGTGAATAACAGACACCAACATGTCCCTAGTGAGCCTCTAGTTGACTAGCTCGTTGATCAACAGATAGTCATGGTTTCCTGACTATGGACACTGGATGTCATTGATAACGAGATCACATCATTGGGAGAATGATGTGATGGACGAGACCCAATCCTAAACATAGCACAAGATCGTATAGTTCGTTTGCTAGAGTTTTGCAATGTCAAAGTATCTTTTCCTTAGACCATGAGATCGTGTAACTCCCGGATACTGTAGGAGTGCTTTGGGTATGCCAAACGTCACAACGTAACTGGGTGACTATAAAGGTAGACTACGGGTATCTTCGAAAGTGTCTGTTGGGTGACATGGATCAAGACTGGGATTTGTCACTCCGTATGACGGAGAGGTATCACTGGGCCCACTCGGTAATGCATCATCATAATGAGCTCATAGTGACCAAGTGTCTGGTCACGGGATCATGCATTACGGTACGAGTAAAGTGACTTGCCGGTAACGAGATTGAACGAGGTATTGGGATACCGACGATCGAATCTCGGGCAAGTAACATATCGATAGACAAAGGGAATAGCGTACGGGGTTGATTGAATCCTCGACATCGTGGTTCATCCGATGAGATCATCGTGGAGCATGTGGGAGCCAACATGGGTATCCAGATCCCGCTGTTGGTTATTGACCGGAGAGTCGTCTCGGTCATGTCTGCTTGTCTCCCGAACCCGTAGGGTCTACACACTTAAGGTTCGGTTACGCTAGGGTTGTAGGGATATGTATATGCAGTAACCCGAATGTTGTTCGGAGTCCCGGATGAGATCCCGGACGTCACGAGGAGTTCCGGAATAGTCCGGAGGTAAAGATTTATATATGGGAAGTCCTGTTTCGGGCATCGGGACAAGTTTCGGGGTTATCGGTATTGTACCGGGACCACCGGAAGGGTCCCGGGGGTCCACCGGGTGGGTCCACCTGCCCCGGGGGGCCACATGGGCTGTAAGGGGGTGCGCCTTGGCCTAATGGGCCAAGGGCACCAGCCCCACATAGGCCCATGCGCCTAGGGTTTAAGGGGACAAGAGTCCTAGGAGGGTAAGGCACCTCCTAGGTGCCTTGGGGGGGAGGGAAACCCCCCTAGGCCGCCGCACCCCCTAGGAGATTGGATCTCCTAGGGCCGGCCAACCCCCCTTGGCACCCCTATATATAGTGGGGGAGAGGAGGGACTTCATACCTGAACGCCCTGGCCTTTGGTTGCCTCCTTCTCCCTCCTCAACACCTCCTCCACCTCCATAGTGCTTAGCGAAGCTCTGCCGGAGTACTACAGCTCCATCAACACCACGCCGTCGTGCTGCTGCTGGTGCCATCTCCCTCAACCTCTCCTCCCTCCCTTGCTGGATCAAGAAGAGGAGACGTGGCTGTTCCGTACGTGTGTTGAACGCGGAGGTGCCGTCCGTTCGGCGCTGGTCATCGGTGATTTGGATCACGTCGAGTACGACTACATCATCACCGTTCTTTTGAACGCTTCCGTGCGCGATCTACAAAGGTATGTAGATGCATCTGATCACTCGTTGCTAGATGAACTCCTAGATGATCTTGGTGAAACGAGTAGGAAATTTTTTGTTTTCTGCAACGTTCCCCAACAGTGGCATCATGAGCTAGGTCTATGCGTAGTTCTTCTTGCGCGAGTAGAACACAATTTGTTGTGGGCGTAGATTTGTCAACTTTCTTGCCGTTACTAGTCCTTTCTTGCTTCAGCGGTATTGTGGGATGAAGTGGCCCGGACCAACCTTACACGTACGCTTACGTGAGACCGGTTCCACCGACTAACATGCACTAGTTGCATAAGGTGGCTGGCGGGTATCTGTCTCTCCCACTTTAGTTGGAGCGGAATCGATGAACAGGGTCCTTATGAAGGGTAAATAGAAGTTGACAAATCACGTTGTGGCTTTAACGTAGGTAAGAAAACGTTCTTGCTAGAACCCTAATTCAGCCACGTAAAACTTGCAACAACAATTAGAGGACGTCTAACTTGTTTTTGCAGCAAGTGGTTTGTGATATGATATGGCCAAAGTTGTGATGAATGATGAATGATCTATATGTGATGTATGAGATGTTCATGCTGTTGTAATAGGATTCACGACTTGCATGTCGATGAGTATGACAACCGGCAGGAGCCATAGGAGTTGTCTTTATTTTTTTAATGACCTGCGTGTCATCGAGAAACGCCATGTAAATTACTTTACTTTATTGCTAAACGCGTTAGCCATAGTAGTAGAAGTAATAGTTGGCGAGCAACTTCATGGAGACACGATGATGGAGATCATGATGATGGAGATCATGGTGTCAAGCCGGTGACAAGATGATCACGGAGCCCCAAGATGAAGATCAAAGGAGCTATGTGAAAATGGCCATATCATGTCACGTTTATTATTTGATTGCATGTGATGTTTATCATGTTTTGCATCTTGTTTACTTAGAACGACGGTAGTAAATAAGATGATCCCTCACAATAAAATTCAAGAAGTGTTCCCCCTAACTGTGCACCGTTGCGACAGTTTGCTGTTTCAAAACACCACGTGATGATCGGGTGTTTTATTCAGACATTCACATACAACGGGTGTAAGACAGATTTACACATGCAAACACTTAGGTTGACTTGACGAGCCTAGCATGTACAGACATGGCCTCGGAACACAGAAGACCGAAAGGTCGAGCATGAGTCGTATAGAAGATACGATCAACATGAAGATGTTCACCGATGTTGACTAGTCCGTCTCACGTGATGATCGGACACGGTCTAGTTTAACTCGGATCATGTAATACTTAGATGACTAGAGGGATGTCTAATCTAAGTGGGAGTTCACTAATAATTTGATTAGTTGAACTTAATTATCATGAACTTAGTCTAAAATCTTTGCAATATGTCTTGTAGATCAAATGGCCAACGTAGTCCTCAACTTCAACGCGTTCCTAGAGAAAACTAAGCTGAAAGACGATGGCAGCAACTATACGGACTGGGTCCGGAACCTGAGGATCATCCTAATAGCTGCCAAGAAAGATTATGTCCTACAAGCACCGCTTGGTGACGCACCCGTTCTCCCTGCAGAACAAGATGTTATGAACGCTTGGCAGGCACGTTTCGATGACTACTCCCTCGTTCAATGCGGCATGCTTTATAGCCTAGAGCCGGGGCTCCAAAAGCGTTTTGAGAGACATGGAGCATATGAGATGTTCGAAGAGCTGAAAATGGTTTTCCAAGCTCATGCCCGGGTCGAGAGATATGAAGTCTCCGACAAATTCTTCAGCTGTAAGATGGAGGAAAACAGTTCTGTCAGTGAGCACATACTCACTATGTCTGGGTTGCATAACCGCTTGACTCAGCTGGGAGTTAATCTCCCGGATGATGCGGTCATTGACAGAATCCTCCAGTCGCTTCCACCAAGCTACAAGAGCTTTGTGATGAACTTCAATATGCAGGGGATGGAAAAGACCATTCCTGAAGTATTTGCTATGCTGAAATCAGCAGAGGTAGAAGTCAGGAAGGAACATCAAGTGTTGATGGTCAATAAAACCACTAAGTTCAAGAAAGGCAAGGGTAAAAAGAACTTCAAGAAGGACGGCAAGGAGGTTGCCGCGCCCGGCAAGCAAGCTGCCGGGAAGAAGCCAAAGAATGGACCCAAGCCCGAGACTGAGTGCTTTTATTGCAAGGGAAGCGGTCACTGGAAGCGGAACTGCCCTAAGTACTTAGCGGATAAGAAGGCCGGCAAAACCAAAGGTATATGTGATATACATGTAATTGATGTGTACCTTACTAGTGCCCGTAGTGGCTCCTGGGTATTTGATACCGGTGCAGTTGCTCACATTTGTAATTCAAAACAGGGGCTGCAGAATAAGCGGAAACTGGCAAAGGACGAGGTGACGATGCGCGTCGGGAATGGTTCCAAGGTCAATGTGATCGCCGTCGGCACGCTACTTCTGCATCTCCCTTCGGGATTAGTTTTAAACCTTAATAATTGTTATTTAGTGCCAGCTTTGAGCATGAACATTGTATCGGGATCTCGTTTAATTCGAGATGGCTACTCTTTTAAATCTGAGAATAATGGTTGTTCCATTTTTATGAGAGATATGTTTTATGGTCATGCTCCTATGGTGAATGGTTTATTCTTTATGAATTTCGAACGTGATGCTACACATATTCATAATGTGAGTACCAAAAGAAGTAAAGTTGATAATGATAGTCCCACATACTTGTGGCACTGCCGCCTAGGTCACATAGGTGTCAAACGCATGAAGAAGCTCCATGCTGATGGACTTTTAGAGTCTCTTGATTATGAATCATTTGACACGTGCGAACCATGCCTTATGGGTAAAATGACCAAGACTCCGTTCTCAGGAACAATGGAGTGAGCAACCGACTTATTGGAAATCATACATACCGATGTGTGCGGTCCAATGAGTGTTGAGGCTCGCGGTGGCTATCGTTATGTTCTCACCCTCACTGATGATTTAAGTAGGTATGGGTATATCTACTTAATGAAACACAAGTCTGAAACCTTTGAAAAGTTCAAGGAATTTCAGAGTGAGGTTGAAAATCAACGTGACAGGAAAATCAAGTTTCTGCGATCAGATCGTGGAGGAGAATACTTGAGTCACGAGTTTGGGGCACACTTAAGAAAATGTGGAATAGTTTCACAACTCACGCCGCCTGGAACACCTCAGCGTAATGGTGTGTCCGAACGTCGTAATCGCACTCTGTTAGATATGGTGCGATCTATGATGTCTCTTACCGATTTACCGCTTTCTTTTTGGGGCTATGCTTTAGAGACTGCCGCATTCACTTTAAATAGGGCTCCGTCGAAATCCGTTGAGACGACACCGTATGAATTATGGTTTGGGAAGAAACCTAAGCTGTCGTTTCTAAAAGTTTGGGGATGCGATGCTTATGTCAAGAAGCTTCAACCTGAAAAGCTCGAACCCAAGTCGGAAAAATGCGTCTTCATAGGATACCCAAAAGAAACTATTGGGTACACCTTCTACCTCAGATCCGAAGGCAAGATCTTTGTTGCCAAGAATGGGTCCTTTCTGGAGAAAGAGTTTCTCTCGAAAGAAGTAAGTGGGAGGAAAGTAGAGCTTGATGAAGTATTACCTCTTGAACCGGAAAATGGCGCAACTCAAGAAAATGTTCCTGAGGTGCCTGCACCGACTAGAGAGGAAGTTAATCAAGATACTTCTGATCAAGCCCCTACTGAAATACGAAGGTCCACAAGGACACGTTCCGCACCAGAGTGGTACGGCAACCCTGTCTTGGAAATCATGCTGTTAGACAATGGTGAACCTTCGAACTATGAAGAAGCGATGGCGGGCCCGGATTCCGACAAATGGCTAGAAGCCATGAAATCCGAGATAGGATCCATGTATGAAAACAAAGTATGGACTTTGACTGACTTGCCCGTTGAGCGGCGAGCCATAGGAAATAAATGGATCTTTAAGAGCAAGACAGACGCGGATGGTAATGTGACCATCTATAAAGCTCGGCTTGTCGCTAAGGGTTATCGACAAGTTCAAGGGGTTGACTACGATGAGACTTTCTCACCGGTAGCGAAGCTGAAGTCCGTCCGAATCATGTTAGCAATTGCCACATTCTATGATTACGAAATATGGCAAATGGACGTCAAAACGGCATTCCTTAATGGTTTCCTTAAGGAAGAATTGTATATGATGCAGCCGGAAGGTTTTGTCGATCCTAAGAATGCTGACAAAGTGTGCAAGCTCCAACGCTCGATTTATGGGCTGGTGCAAGCATCTCGGAGTTGGAACATTCGCTTTGATGAGATGATCAAAGCGTTTGGGTTTACACAGACTTATGGAGAAGCCTGCGTTTACAAGAAAGTGAGTGGGAGCTCTGTAGCATTTCTCATATTATATGTAGATGACATACTTTTGATGGGAAATGATATAGAACTCTTGGACAGCATCAAGGCCTACTTGAATAAAAGTTTTTCAATGAAGGACCTTGGAGAAGCTGCTTATATATTAGGCATCAAAATCTATAGAGATAGATCGAGACGCCTCATAGGTCTTTCACAAAGCACATACCTTGATAAGATATTTAAGAAGTTCAATATGGATCAATCCAAGAAAGGGTTCTTGCCTGTGTTACAAGGTGTGAAATTGAGCTCAGCTCAATGTCCGACCACGGCAGAAGATATAGAAGAGATGAGCGTCATCCCCTATGCCTCAGCCATAGGTTCTATTATGTATGCCATGCTGTGTACCAGACCTGATGTAAACCTTGCCGTCAGTTTGGTAGGAAGGTACCAAAGTAATCCCGGCAAGGAACACTGGACAGCGGTCAAGAATATCCTGAAGTACCTGAAAAGGACTAAGGAAATGTTTCTCGTTTATGGAGGTGACGAAGAGGTCGTCGTAAAGGGTTACGTCGATGCTAGCTTCGACACAGATCTAGATGACTCTAAGTCACAAACCGGATACGTGTATATTTTGAATGGTGGGGCAGTAAGCTGGTGCAGTTGCAAGCAAAGCGTCGTGGCGGGATCTACATGTGAAGCGGAGTACATGGCAGCCTCGGAGGCAGCACATGAAGCAATATGGGTGAAGGAGTTCATCACCGACCTAGGAGTCATACCCAATGCGTCGGGGCCGATCAAGCTCTTCTGTGACAACACTGGAGCTATTGCACTTGCCAAGGAGCCCAGGTTTCACAAGAAGACAAGGCACATCAAGCGTCGCTTCAACTCCATTCGTGAAAATGTTCAAGATGGAGACATAGAGATTTGTAAAGTACATACGGACCGGAATGTAGCAGATCCGTTGACTAAACCTCTCCCTAGAGCAAAACATGATCAACACCAGAATTCCATGGGTGTTCGATTCATCACAATGTAACTAGATTATTGACTCTAGTGCAAGTGGGAGACTGTTGGAAATATGCCCTAGAGGCAATAATAAAAGCATTATTATTATATTTCCTTGTTCATGATAATTGTCTTTATTCATGCTATAATTGTGTTATCCGGAAATCGTAATGCATGTGTGAATAACAGACACCAACATGTCCCTAGTGAGCCTCTAGTTGACTAGCTCGTTGATCAACAGATAGTCATGGTTTCCTGACTATGGACACTGGATGTCATTGATAACGAGATCACATCATTGGGAGAATGATGTGATGGACGAGACCCAATCCTAAACATAGCACAAGATCGTATAGTTCGTTTGCTAGAGTTTTGCAATGTCAAAGTATCTTTTCCTTAGACCATGAGATCGTGTAACTCCCGGATACTGTAGGAGTGCTTTGGGTATGCCAAACGTCACAACGTAACTGGGTGACTATAAAGGTAGACTACGGGTATCTCCGAAAGTGTCTGTTGGGTGACATGGATCAAGACTGGGATTTGTCACTCCGTATGACGGAGAGGTATCACTGGGCCCACTCGGTAATGCATCATCATAATGAGCTCATAGTGACCAAGTGTCTGGTCACGGGATCATGCATTACGGTACGAGTAAAGTGACTTGCCGGTAACGAGATTGAACGAGGTATTGGGATACCGACGATCGAATCTCGGGCAAGTAACATATCGATAGACAAAGGGAATAGCGTACGTGGTTGATTGAATCCTCGACATCGTGGTTCATCCGATGAGATCATCGTGGAGCATGTGGGAGCCAACATGGGTATCCAGATCCCGCTGTTGGTTATTGACCGGAGAGTCGTCTCGGTCATGTCTGCTTGTCTCCCGAACCCGTAGGGTCTACACACTTAAGGTTCGGTTACGCTAGGGTTGTAGGGATATGTATATGCAGTAACCCGAATGTTGTTCGGAGTCCCGGATGAGATCCCGGACGTCACGAGGAGTTCCGGAATAGTCCGGAGGTAAAGATTTATATATGGGAAGTCCTGTTTCGGGCATCGGGACAAGTTTCGGGGTTATCGGTATTGTACCGGGACCACCGGAAGGGTCCCGGGGGTCCACCGGGTGGGTCCACCTGCCCCGGGGGGCCACATGGGCTGTAAGGGGGTGCGCCTTGGCCTAATGGGCCAAGGGCACCAGCCCCACATAGGCCCATGCGCCTAGGGTTTAAGGGGACAAGAGTCCTAGGAGGGTAAGGCACCTCCTAGGTGCCTTGGGGGGGAGGGAAACCCCCCTAGGCCGCCGCACCCCCTAGGAGATTGGATCTCCTAGGGCCGGCCAACCCCCCTTGGCACCCCTATATATAGTGGGGGAGAGGAGGGACTTCATACCTGAACGCCCTGGCCTTTGGTTGCCTCCTTCTCCCTCCTCAACACCTCCTCCACCTCCATAGTGCTTAGCGAAGCTCTGCCGGAGTACTGCAGCTCCATCAACACCACGCCGTCGTGCTGCTGCTGGTGCCATCTCCCTCAACCTCTCCTCCCTCCCTTGCTGGATCAAGAAGAGGAGACGTGGTTGTTCCGTACGTGTGTTGAACGCGGAGGTGCCGTCCGTTCGGCGCTGGTCATCGGTGATTTGGATCACGTCGAGTACGACTACATCATCACCGTTCTTTTGAACGCTTCCGTGCGCGATCTACAAAGGTATGTAGATGCATCTGATCACTCGTTGCTAGATGAACTCCTAGATGATCTTGGTGAAACGAGTAGGAAAATTTTTGTTTTCTGCAACGTTCCCCAACAACTTATACATAGGCACAATACATAAGCACACCCAAGTCCATCTCATAAAAGCATTGCATTTTATATTTACATTTATATGCCAAAATATCTAGAGACAATATAAGCACCAGAGCAATAATACGCAAAATTACCTTGATTTCTAAAGTGGGTCGATGCCGGGAAAATCTTGGAGTTGATGTTGATCACATTTCAATCTGCCATCAACTGATTGGAAAAACCTTCCACTTCTCCCATTTACAGTTTTGAGGACAAATAGTGCTCTCAACCCATCGGTTGTGGAATGGAAAGAAGTGGTTTTCCCATAACAGTAGCGCATACTGATTGTGTATAAGAGGATGCATTAAATGATAAATAGCAACTTCATAAATGCAACGAAACAAGATTAAGTGGCAAACTTACACGTCCTTCAGATGGATCCAAGGAGACCCAACTCATGCCGCAATTGTTGTGCGATGTGGTTCAATCTTTTCATGTCATGCGTGCAAAACAAAGTAACGTCCTTGATGCAACATTTTAGGTTCACTGCACAAGATACTTGTTAAAATGCAAGACTCTAATGAAAAGAATGAGTTGTGTAGTATAAATGTCATAATAACAACGACGTGCGTCTAAAACCCTATTCACACAAAATAAAGAACATATTCATTTGTTATACTTAATGGCCATACACATATTGTAATAGAAAGTGATATGTATTTGCATCAAAAGCTAGGCACACATTTAGTTAGTAAGGTCACAGTTTCATCATCGGTCAAGCTTTCAAAGTCTATAGTCTAATACTAATGTGGAGACTTAAACAAATATAACACATACTACATATGACTTGCCTTGGATATTACCCATATAAAAATTCAACTTCGCTAACATTTTTCAAATACACGAGTTTTTTAATATGTGAACAATTTTCAAGTCCACGAACCTTTATTTTCAAATTTGTGATCTTTATTCCAAACAAGTAAACTTTACTCAAGATTGTGAACATTCTTCAAATTCATGTTTTTTAAATCGTGAAGGTTTTTTGAACTCATGGAGTTTTCCGAGATTGTGGGCATTTTTACAAACAGGAGTACACTCGTTCATGGGCGCACGGTACAACAAGCGTCAAATGTGAAGAAAATAACACATGGTAAAGTGGGCTGGTCCATGGAGCGTAGAGATGGGATGCAACGCTCGTTGTGTCAAACTATCGCCAAAACGCACACGCAAAGCGGGTGATCTATGTAAACGGGTACTTGGGCCGGGTTTCCCCTATTTTTTCGTCAGTATTTTTTCATTTAAGTTTGCATGTTTTTCATTTTTCATAAATTTTTAAAAAACTCAAAAGTTTAAAAAATGGTTGAAAATTTAAAACGTGATCACATATTTAATAAACTTCAATTTTTAAAATTAAATTCAGAATATTCAAATATGCTCTCCACTTTTCCGAAAAGTTTCATGTTAAATTTTCTCAAATTTCATATCAATTTTTTTAAAAAAATCCTCTCATGTTTAAATAAATTGTTCTAAAAAATCAAAAAAATAAAAAATTTCCGGAAGTTACTGTCTAAATTTTTAAGTGTTTGTGTTTTTATAAATTAATCTCATATTTGTTTAAAAAATATTCACTTTCTACATTTTAAAAGCAATGTGTCTTTTCAAAGAAAATGTAGTAAATCTAAAATGTAAAAAAAATTGTCGCTGCAATACCAAAATGCAGCCGCTAAGTGCGCAGTTGATGGTTTGCCCTGTGAGAAACGGCCGCAATTCGACGCAGAATGGGTCACATAGGTAGGGGAAGCGGTTGTGGCTCGCTTATAGCTACACAAGCTCGTCCCACCTCAGGGACTCACTACTAATGGGCCGGCCCTATTAGCTTCATACAGGTTTTTTTTGTTCTTCCATTCGTTTTTTTGTTTTTTTTTCTTCATACTTTTGAAAAAATTCTAAATATATTTTTTCTGACACTCAAATTTACGTAAAAAAATTAAATTACCAATGATTTGAAAACTATTAATGTAACATAAAAAAGTTATTAGCTTAATTTAAGAAATGATACTCACTTCTTCCCAAAATCTTAGGTGTCTAACCTTTTCAAAAAAAATCAAAGGCGTGTTAGCACTCTCAGCTCCCAATATTTTCTCTTGTGTGGTCAGACTAAACTAATCATGGATTATTCAACGACGTTTGTTAAAATATACTCCCTCCGTTTCTAAATATTTGTCTTTCTAGAGATTTCAACAAGTGACTACATACGGAGCAAAATGAGTGAATCTATATTCTAAAATATGTTTATATACATCTGTATGTGGTAGTCCATTTGAAATCTCTAAAAAGACAAATATTTAAGAACTGAGAAAGTATCTTGGAGGAAACTTTGTGTAACCATGCCTAAGTAATTTGCAACCAGCCTTGGGCTAATTTTCATGCCAAAAGCTTACACACCCTACGTAATGGGAAGGAGGGAGTAGCATTCAAAAACATGTTGTGACAATTAACAATGATCACGGGTTTAAACAAATATATATGACATTTAAACAATTGTTGTCACATTTAAAAAATGTTCAGGCATTTATAAAATATACGTGGCATGTAATAAATGTGTATACAATGTTTAAAGAATATTGAAATTCAAAACAAATGTTTCTTATTATTCAAGGAATATATAACCTATTTTAAAAAATGATATCTGACTTTAATAATTTATTATACAATGTAAAAAGGTCAACGTGTATTTGAAAAATGATTAACATGAATTTGATTTTCTATAATATGTATTCAAATATATAGTAATCATGTATTTGAGAAATATTAAACATGTATAAAACATAGATGTGTACAAACAAATGTTCAATGTGTATGACAAAATAGACATCGAAATATATGTTTAAAAAGATCTTAATCATATAATTGAAAAATGTAGACATGAGTTAAAAAGGGAAAAAGGAAAAGAAAAGTAAACAAGGAAAAAACCAGAGAAACCCAAAGAAGCCTCAAGAAACTCGATGCAAATAGTGAAAAAACGATAAGAAAACCATAGAGAGAAAAAAAGGATCACACACAGCTACAGTACTAGGCCGACCTAGCACCACACTAGAGGCTTGAAGGAAGTACATTTCATGGCGGACGAGAAATAACCCTGGTGTAAAATTGGAGCTCCCTTGAATGGCGAACCCTATTCGACGGCATTTCCTATAAGACGCACCTTAAGCGCTGCTTAAAGGCCATTCCATACAGGCCACACCCCCCCTCCCCCCCCCCCAGACACTACGTTTAGTAGCGGGTGGCCAATTTTCAAACTTTTGAACTATTTCATATACGTGAACTTTTTTCAAATTTATGAATTGTTTTCGGGTCCACAATTTTTCAATTTCATTTTTTTTAATTTACAAAAAAAAATTCAAATCATGTTTTCAAAACC
>NC_041380.1:332027488-332029236 GCF_002162155.2 Triticum dicoccoides | reverse complement strand
GCCGCCGCCCCTAATGGCATTGTGTTTGCTGGCTTATTTTAACATAAGATGATTCCCAAAAAGAAAAATCAGTTTAGGACTAAAGATGATTATATCCTTAAGTTTAGTTTAGACAAATTTCATCATGTTTAGGTTTGCAGTGTTGCCACTTGCATGTGGTTGAGGACAACCCGCTAGGATTAAAAGTATAGTAAAAAAACACATGAGTGTTTGCACCACAAATCCAATCGATGTTGCACTAGTCATATTAGTTCGATCAGTTTCCTCTAAAAGCAATCAAATACTCCCTTCATTTTTGTATACAAGGCCACCAACTTATATTACAGGTACCAAGATAAAAATCAATGCTATGGTTAAATCAATGTTGCAAGCTAGCTTGTCATCTTGTTTGTAGTGTTAATTAATGTGGTTTTTCTCTCCCACGCACAACAACCCAACCCTCTTACTCCTCGTTGGTTGATTAATGTTGGGAATGCAAGCCAACCTTCTCACTCCCGCATGCACACAAGGGATATTAATGTTTTCGGGTGCTAGTACGAGGCAAACGCCATCAATTTTGCCTCGATTAATGTTAGTGACCTTGTATAATTGCAAATTTTAATTTTGATAGTGGCCTTGTATACAAAAAAGGAGGGAGTATAAGATTCCGAAATTCCATTTGTTCAACTGCATGCGGGGAGTTATTTCCGCTGGATCCATCAAAGCATTCAAAGCAATGTGTAGTTCACATGGGGGGCTCCCAATTAGAAAAACCAGTCGAATTTTTTTAAGGGATATTATTGAGAAAATTGTAGCCACTTGCCCAAGAAGGGGAGCTAGAGGAATCAACGAGGGAAGTTTTGGGAGGCGTTGTATGGCTGATTCATTGGTTGGGCTAAGTGAGGGAGTCTGATCAGCTGCTGAGTCTTGTGCAGACTGGTTCCTACTCAACAAATTATTCACCTCTTCCTACAACACTACAAACAAAATAAAAAGGTACACAAATTAATTTACGCGAGGAACTGTTATACTTGCAATGTGAAAGAACTAGCTTGTGAACATATTATTTTTCATTTTATGTTACCTCTTATAAAAGAATTGCTTGTTGTTGACATTTTTTACTTAATTTTCTAAGTTTATTAATTCAAAATTATTTTGTTCTAACAACAAAGTCCGAGATTTCGTTGTTCTATCTTGGCCTGTCATAGGTCCGGCCTTGGTCTTTCATTTTTTTCCCTTATTATTCAAGCGGGCTTACGATTATTCGAGGGGGTTGATGGGCTTAAGTGCCTAGTAGATTTATACTATTTGTTATTGTTCTTTGCCACCATTCACATAAAGAGACTCAAAGTAAATGCATAGATAAAACTCACTCGGTGTAGTAGTAAACAAGAATGTGCTTTGCGGCCAGTGTACTGAATAAGATCAAGCAAGTGACTCTGTACCTGAGTGGCCATCTGGGAGGACGGTCCAAAGGCAGGGTCGCCATGCCTCATCATCATGCACCACTCCGAGGGAGCCTCTTATTTCCTTCACCACCTGTGTTGCATAAGCCTTTGCACAACCATATGATGCAAATGGTTGCAGTTATGGAGCTTAGGACCGAGAGGGCGCAAAGAATCCCTGTCGTCCAGCGCAACATGCTACATGAAAGGCATACTGCTTTTGTGTCACATGAAAAGAAACTAATAAAGAAAGTATGTCGATGATACCATGATAGACCTTGTTGGAGATCATCTGTTCTCCAAGTGGTGGACCTATGTGTAGTT
>NC_041380.1:332020485-332027328 GCF_002162155.2 Triticum dicoccoides | reverse complement strand
GAAAAGTGCACTCATTTTCCCTCCTCCCCCAACTATTCCTATTTTCTGTTTTGCCCCCTCTGCCATCCCCGGCTACCTCCGCCACTATTTTAGCCAACGGTATCACTTTATTTTACTTGGTAAGTACTTATCATAGTCGGTTTCTCTCTTTTCATATGTTTCATACATCATACATCGCCACATTAATCTACCATTTTCTATCTTTGGAGGTTGCCTTCCTTGTTAGCTTGTTAAACCATACTCCAACAGAGGTAGTGTTCACTACGACGAAGTTGATGCTCAGGTAAAATCATGATTGAACTGCGTCCATACTTCTTTGGAAAAATTACACCGAATGTACAAATGTTTGGTGATATCATTTGTCTGATCGCAGAAGCAACATAAATGATTATGGTCAATGTCCTTTTAGTGTGTCCTAGTCTGTTTAAGTAATTCATACGGTGCAACTCTCAGGCAGAAGATTAATTAGTTTGATAGTACTAGTGCAATGCATGTGCCTTGCGACAGGATCAAAGAGTATATCCACGCACTAAAAAAATGCATAAGAGTGATGACATAGCTGACACATAGGACAATTGCTTGAAACGACAATCTACTGTAAGTTGGATATTATCAACATCATAATTTTTTAAGTGGATATTTTTCAAAAAATGTGGATTTTTCAATTTTGTGAACATTTCAAAAATATGTCACTAATTTTGAAAATGGACTTCTTCCAAAAAAGCATGCATATTTTTGAATTAAACATATTTCGATTTTTTTAAATTTTCTGATAATTTAGAAAAAATGAACATTTAAATATCATACAAAATCAAAACAATAAATATGAAAAAAGAATAAATGTAAAAATATAAAAATATAAAATATTTTAGGAACATTTTAGAAGGTTCCTAGAATCGGGTTCTCTATTACGGGCTGGCCCTATACACATAACTACAACGCATCCGGTCCAAGCGGCAAAAGCTATTTAGCGCCTTAAGCGCCAGATATAGGCCACTTTGCTAACTCGTGACACCCGTCCCCTTTGATATTCTTGAATGGGTTGGCCCAACTAACACAAGCGAGAAGTTCCCTCCCCTCTTAGGCTGCGTTCGGTTTGCATGTATAGAAAATACAGGACCAAAAAACTGCAAAGGAATATGATTGATTGTACAATAGCAGACCATAGGGTTATAAAGCGAAGGAAGAGAAGCCTGCGGGGTGTTCGAAGCATAGTTGTAAAAAATACTTTGTTACTGGCCAAGACTGTGTAGGCCATGGCAGATCCTATGCTATTTTTTATCCGCATGTACTCTCTCAGATTGTCTTTTTCCTCATGCATGGCTGGTACAGTTCAATTGTTTATTTGAGTGGTGTTGCCTTCTCTCGGGCATCCGCCCAGAAATGAGGTTCAACTGGATTTTTGCAATCCTGTGGAATTCTCCCAGACAGTATTTCCTCCAAACTTCTGTAGCACTTTCCTATGAGGCGAACGGTTCAGAGGTAAACAAAACTACGGGTTTTCGAACATGCAGATTTCCTTTGTTTTTCCTGCAAACCGAACGAGGCCTTAGTTTTGTGATCCTTTCACAAGCTTCCAAGACCAGTTTTAGGAAGTTTCTCGGAGCATCCAGCCATTTACTAATCGGTTTTCTAAACCAATTTTGGAGTGACCATTTCGGCTTTTTGGACTGGTTTTTCTTCGGTTTTATTCGATTTTCTCTTTCCTTTGTTTTGTATTCTTTCTCTTTTTTCTTTCAAATGCGTGAACTTTTCTATTTTTTTTGCAAATTAACGGACTTCCTCAAACACATGAACTTTCAAAATTTCATGAAATTTTTCCAAGTTTACAAACAAAAAATAATATTTGTGATTATTTTTTTCATTTTGTGTGTTTTTTTAGTTTGGAAATATTTCAAGTCGTGCAATTTTCAAATTCTTGAACTTTTTTCCAAATTTTGTGAGTTTTTTTTTCTAATGTACTAACTTCTTTTCATTTTCTTGTGAACTTTTACGAATTCGTGAATGTGAAGAAAAATCATGAAATTCTTCAAATTTCCTTAGCTTTTTAAAATACTAGGACTTTTTTTTAAATTGTGAACTTTTTTAGAAATTCATGAAATTTTTGAAATTTGTCCACTTATTTCAAATTTGTGCATTTTAAAAATAGTCTTGCTACATCTCAGTCTACTAAGATTTAGTTAAGTCTCAATCAATGTTATATCTATGCGATCTTACATCGAGATTTGTGTAATTTTTTCTTCAATTTTTCTCTTTTTCTTCCTTAGAGCATATACAGCTGGACTTGGCAAATCCGACCCCTTAAACGCCCGCGGACGCGCCCGAACGCGTCCGCTGCAGTGAGTGGTCACGCCTCAAAAATGCATTCCACATCCGGATACCTTAAATTAGAAACCTCAAATCAATATTATTACATGCAACACATCGATCTTTGAGTGAAGCTTCGTTCGGTTCCAGTCCCCGCTCGTCCGGCTCCGCCGTGGCCATGTCCCGCAGTCGACTGCACCCCTCGAAGTGTTGGTCTGGTCGCCGGTAAGGTAGAGTAGGGCATGGGACAGAAGTCGGCTCACGAGACTGAAGGCACAACCGTCTCCCATGCCCTACTCTTCCTTGTAGGAGCCCGGAACCCGTTGGGTGCCAGTGGATGTCATATCGATGATGAATCCGTCCTGGGATGAACCGACGACATAAACCACGACACGGTTGCGACGCCCGGATTGGTGCAACGTACGGGGCGTCGGAGGATGCGACTCCTCCTCGCCGACGTCCACCGCGGCGGGCACTGCCACCGCGTCCCGCGCCCGCTGCCGCGCATGGTGGGCATGCCGCGCCATGTTTGCATCGGACGATGCCCATGGTGCGTCCATGGCCTCGACGCGCCAACGAAGGGATTGCGCGTTCGTCACCTTGATGGCTACTCTAGCGCTGGATCCATGCGTCATCTGGGCGGACGTAATGGATTCCCAACAGAAGGAGTCTGAGCGCTGTCGTGCACAAGCCTTTTCCGGGGTGCGGCGGAGCGCAAACCGGATGGCCATCTCCTCCTCGGGGCCGCGTGCAATGAGTTCGGGGTCGAGGAATCTGAAGGTGAAGAACTCGGATCTGCTGCCCGCCATGCCAGAGACGGCCGGACGCCGGAGACGAGCTTGGGTGGCGTAGGGGAGTGGAGGAGAGTGAAGTGAAGTGGATAGGGTTTGGTCCACCCGGCGGATGGGGAGGAATATACATGGGGTCGGGTGGGCTGGGTCCGATGTTGCGGGTGCGCCCATATTTGTGTTGGATATGAGGGATGCCGGTCATCTCGGGCGTTTGAGCCCGTCTGAGGCACCCGTCTGGGTCAAAATTTTGCGACGGAACGGCTTGCCCAGACGCATGAGGCGGATATGAGGCGCCCGGCTGTAGATGCTCTTACATGTTATGTCATTTGATGCTTTTAATGGGCCGGCCCAATCAGGGCATGCACATGAGCGCCGCTACCCCAACTAATAAATTGTATGTGCTTTGCATGCCATTTAAATATATATAAAAGGCATGGAATAATAAATTGGTAGAGTTGGGTGTTCAATTAGAAGGCCGCGTGACAGAAGCCTATGAGTTGAAAACTATATCCAACGGATGATAATATTTGGATTTGCCATCTCTTAACCGTTGGATGAATATATTCAACAACTAATATTTTAAACAATTGGCACACTATATAGTGCTATACAACTAGCGCAAAAGGCGCTGCTTAGGAGGTCTCCTATTTGACTCCCGTGTTTTTTTTAGACGCGGTTTTGTTGAAGCGGCAAGCAGCCCAGACTGGCCGACCCATTTGGAGCATCAAAGCAGTGCGATGATGAACACTGCTTTTTTCTGCTTTTCGTTTATAGGTTATTTCGGTCTTCATATTTTGCCTTTTGTATTCCTTTTGCTTTGATGTTTTTGTTTGTGTTTCTTTCTTGCCTTTTTTTTTTTCTGTTTTTGTTTCTCTTTCTTATTTTATTTTTTTCATTTGTTGTTTTCCTCTTTTACAAAAATGTTTGAATTTCCATATTTTATTCAGGATTTCAAATATTGTTCATGATTTTCAGAAAACGTTTGTAATTTTCAAAAACTGTTAATGATTTGCAAAATTGTTTGCAATTTTCAAAAACTGTTGATTTCTAAGAAATTGTTCATGTTTTCATAAAATTTTTACGTTTTTTAAATTTTATTCAACACTCGGAAAATTTGTTGACTTAACATTTTTTAGACAATTAGTTCATGCTTTCAAATTTAGTTCACTTTTTTATAAAAAAATCCAGAATTCAAAAAATTTCAAATTTTGAAAACAAATCACAAATTCAAAACATATCCACATTTTTAAAAATAATTATGTTTTAATATTTTGTTCACAATTCAAGAAATTTGTCGGAATTCAAAATATAGTCAGAATTTCAAAAATTGTTCGTCATGCACTGAAAAATTTCTCATTGTGCATTAGAAAAAAAGTTCACCTTATATTTAAAAAATGATCATTGTGTATTTGAAAAATGTTCACCGTGTACTTCAGAAAGTTTAATGTGTGTTTTTAAATTCATTTTTTCATAAATAGTTCATAATTTTTTGAATTGTGTTGCTTTTGATGCTAGTTATTAGTGTCTTTCGCTGCCATTTAGTCACCAAACACCATCAGCTCGAGTGACATTCCAGCCGCCCTCGAAACCAAAAGGTCACATGTTCAATCCTCCCTCACATGCTCACATTTTAGGATTTTTTTTCACATTTTGAACTAGAATGGGCCGGCCTAGATGGGCAGCTTCAGCGTGAAAGCTGGACTATTGGACGTACATGAGCATCCAATAGGGGCTCTGAGGAACGACGCAACGTAAAGCTGAGGGAACAATAGCTCGGTGGAGCTCAGCCCCATCAAGTTCTCCTCACCCTCGAGTGTTTTTTACTTACCAGAGTGGCCTGCCTTGCTGGTTTTCTCCCGAATCCTATTTGGCGGTTCAGCCACCAAATAAAGTGCAAATGTTATGGGGCGCAGGTCACTCATTTGGTAGTCTAGCTGGCCGGTGGCCCGTTATCACTGCCTCCACCGATTTTGGAACCTTTAGAAGGTTTTGTTGGTTTTCTATGCTGGTTTCTGGTATTTTTTCACCGGCTTTTATACATTCTTTGTTGGTTTTCCATTTTTTAAAATTTCTTCCTTCCTCTTTATTATACCTTTTCATTTTTATACTTATTCCATAACTTATTTTTCAAAATACATGAATTTTTTTAAACCCCTGTTTTTCAAAATCAATGAACTTTTTTAAAATTTGCAAAGTTTATAAAAATTCACAAGTATTTGAAATTTTGAACTTTTTCAAACCCGTGAACGTTTTCTAAAACAATAGTGACCTTTTTTCAAATTCATAAGATTTTAATTTTTTTGAACATTTTTAAATTAACGAAATTATTTTAAAATTTTCTGAACATTCTCAAATTAACAAACAATATTAATGAAAGATCCACATTTATGTAACTTTTTCATGTTGAACTATTTCATGTCAATGGTCAACTGGGTCGGCAGTGAGTGGTCAACTGGTCCACTTGTCAATGGTGAGCTTTTTTATTCGAGGGGTTGTCAATGGTCAGCTGGTTAAGGAGTCAGGGTCAGTTTGGATTGCGTTGTCGACTACGCTAGCCTGGCCTGGGCGGCTGCCTGGAGCATGCCTGGGGTATGTTTGGTAGATTCCCTGATTTTCTCCCTGGTTCACGCATGCGAAACCACGCCTGGTTTTCTCCCTGGTTCACGCATCAGGCACTAGCGCCAGGCAACCCGAAACGGACGCCTGGGCACCAGGCAGCTCCTTCCTCCTGTCTAATCTTGTCCTTGTCTATTTTAATCACATGCTTCACAACTTCTTTTTCATTGGAATGTGTGTCATTGCAATTCAAAACGAAGTACTAGTTCTCTCAGGCCAGGAAACAAAGCAAACACCACATGCATAGCATGCATGGCCAGGCACAAACCATTCTATTTTCAGGCTCCACCCAGGCATCATCTTTTGCCTGGCATGGAGCCGAGGACATGTAACACCCCGAATGTTACTTTCCATCTTGATAACTCCTACTCTTGCCATTTTCGGCTATGAGATATGATAATCCCTTCGTGGTTGGGTTTTTGTCTTTCGTTTTGCATTTTTGTTCATGTCATGCATTTCATATCATGTCATCATGTGCATCTCATTTGCATTCGTATTCGTTTCATGCATTCAAGCATTTTTCCCCTTGTTCGTTTCGCGATCCGACACTCCCACATGCACCCGGCGCATCCCTCTTATCTCTTTTCGTGAGCGGGAGAAAAACGTTATCGGAATGGATCGAGATTTGTCAAGTGGCCTTGGTACACCATCGGTAGACCGTCTGTCAAATTTCGTTTCATTTGGAGGTCGTTCGATGCCCCAACGGTTAACCGGGTAACCGCTAAAGCCTCTTTTGTGTTGCAGCCCAACACCCCTCCAAACAACCCACTAACCCCTCTAAACCCCCTCCATGCTCTCCGTTGTTGGATCACGATCGTGTGGGCGAAAACCGCATCTCATTTGGACTCTCCAAACTCCTTCTACCTATATAAACACCTCCCCCTCCATTTTTTTCACGGACCAAACCCTAGATCCCACATCCTCCGCGCATCCGGACGCGTCCGCGCCGTGGCAGACATGTCCGCACCCCCGGCCATGTCGCCCCGACCAATGGGAGCGCAACACGTCAGCCCGCCGCCGCCCTCGTCCAATCGTGCGTTGCCACGCGTCCCGGCGCCTCGCTCCCTCCGTCGCCAGCCCGATGCGGGCCCGCGGGGCCCATCCGCTGCATCCGCCCGAGCCCGCGCGC
>NC_041380.1:332016745-332020095 GCF_002162155.2 Triticum dicoccoides | reverse complement strand
CGCGCCCCACCAGCACGTCGCGCCGTCGCCTCCCTTCGCCGCTCGCCACCGCTGCGGCCTTGCCGAAGGTCCCGCGCCGTGCCGCCCTGCAGGAGCTCGCCGGAGTCGCCAATCGCCACCATCCTTCGCCTTCTCCCCTACTCCGGTCAGATCCGAGGAGCCGCGACCGGATCGGCACGTTCCCGGTCTTCCCGCCGTCCTCAGACCCTCTCGCTGAAGCACGCGCCGCCGTCCCTTTTGCGAGCCGTCGCTAACCTCGCCTTGGCCTCGCTCAGCCTCCCATGCGGGGGAGAAACGACCGAGTCGCCGCCTCTCTGGGCCGGCCTCGCGTCTAGGCCCAGCTCGTCGGCCTCTCCAGCCCACAGCACCGTCCTGGGACGAGCCCATCTGGTGAGGCCCCTTCACTCCCCTTATCCATCGTCGTGGGTGATTTTTGCTATATTGCGCTCACCCACAGACTTGGTAATTTTCACCAAGTCCTTTCCTCAAGTAATTTTTATGCCATCTTCATCATGTCACATCTCCGTGCTCGGTGCTCCAAATCATGCATATGATATGTTGAAATGTTCATCTCGTTAAGCTCTTCATGTTAGTGGCATTTGCATGCATGTTACTGTCCATATTGATGCCATTATCCTCGTTGCACTAGTACTATAAAATGTTAACTGCTGGTTCTTAACAGAACTTGAGGATTTGTCATTTTTGTTGCATTTTGTGTGTGCATCCTATGAGCATGATGTCTACATATTTTATGATCTCCATCATGCCACCTCTACAGAGGTGCAAGTCTTGTATTTTTAAGAGATATGTGGTGACTAGCACAAGCATGCAAAGTAGGCTTCATAATGTTGCTGTTTTCAGACACTTGGTGCTTTTACTATCCTTTTCCTGATGTGTTGCTACCATGAGATCCATGCTTATTTCGAGATACTTCAGTAAGGATGTTTTGAACATGGGGTTTTGCTCTATACTTTCAAGCCTCTGGTTGGAATTATGGAGTGCTCTAGATTGTCATTACCATGCTCTACTTTTGCTAAATAATGTCCCTGGCAGATTGTTAACATGATAATCAATATTGCCATGTGTTTTGCTAGTGATCCATGCATCCTATGAACTTGCTCTTTCCATTTTTAGCTTCATGTACATGTCTACTCACTATTGGTATACTTGTGTTGTCATGTAATGCTTTATGGTGAGTGGCATGAGCTTGCAAAGTTGCTATCATGAATCTGTTTCTGCCATGTTCTGAAATTCCACCAAGTCTGAATCCGTTTATAAAACTTGTTATGTTTACGTGGGTACCATCATATTTTCTGTGCCTTTTTGGCTCATATTCAGTAAGGGAGTTTTGTTCAGTGCATTCAATAGAAGCATTACATGCCTTTATTTGCCATGATATGTTCCTGTAGCATGTTGTTTGCTTGCTCTAAACATTGCTTCCTGATGTTATTTTTGACATGTTAGTATTTTCACTAAGTCTGTGAAGCTGATATCTTTTGCACTTTTGCCATGCTTGTCTTAACCTGTTCTAGTGTGATTTAACCGTAGTTCAGTGTTCATGTTTTGTCAAGCATCTCTTGTACATCACTGCCATATGCTTTGTTGCTATGTTGGAGTGCAGTAGCTTAGTTTCTTGTTACATTCTAAGTGCTATGATGCTGTTAATCGCAGATTTGCATCATCCTTGTATTGCTTGCCATTTGCAAACCGTGCATCCGTTTCAGGTGATCCTTATATCGATTTCGACCGAAATCACCTCATCTTTTCAGTGGCATACTTGGTTTGCCAAGTTGATGCCTTGATCATTATTTCCCTTCCGGAGAAGGCATATACATTGCATATCATATCTTGCATATCATGCCATGTATTGCATCATGTTGCTTGTGCATTGCACCGTGATTGATTGTTGTTCCATTGCTTGTGTTCTTGCTTTGGGTAGAGCCGGCAGACGAGTACGTGAACGAGGAACCTGTTGAGTACGCTAACGAGGATCAAGCTTTCGACAACTCTGAGAACATTGCAGGTAAGATGACCATACCCTCGATATCACTTCTATCTTTGCTTGCTAGTTGTTCGTTCTATCTCTATATTGCGCTACCTACCACTTGTTATATCATGCCTCCCATATTGCCATGTCATGCCACGATACTAGGCATCATTTTTTGCATGGCATAGAGCCGAGGACACCATCCAAACTGACCCTTGATAACCCATAGGTATAGGGGATCGCAACAGTTTTCGAGGGTAGAGTATTCAACCCAAATTTATTGATTCGACCCAAGGGAAGCCAAAGAATATTCTCAAGTATTAGCAGCTGAGTTGTCAATCAACCACACCTGGAAACTTAATATCTGCAGCAAAGTGTTTAGTAGCAAATTAATATGATAGTAGTGGTAACGATAGCAAAAATAACGGTAGCAAAAGTAATGTTTTTGGAATATTGTAGTGATGATAGAAATAGCAACGGAAAAGCAAATAAGCGAAGAACAGTATATGGAAAGCTCGTAGGCAATGGATCGGTGATAGAGAATTATGCCGGATGCGGTTCATCATGTAACAGTCATAACCTAGGGTGACACAGAACTAGCTCCAATTCATCAATGTAATGTAGGCATGTATTCCGAATATAGTCATACGTGCTTATGGAAAAGAACTTGCATGACATCTTTTGTCCTACCCTCCCGCGGCAGCGGGGTCCTATTGGAAACTAAGGGATATTAAGGCCTCCTTTTAATAGAGTACCGGACCAAAGCATTAACACATAGTGAATACATGAACTCCTCAAACTACGGTCATCACCGGTAAGTATCCCGATTATTGTCACTTCGGGGTTAACGGATCATAACACATAATACATGACTATAGACTTGCAAGATAGGATCAAGAACTCTCATATATTGATGAAAACATAATAGGTTCAGATCTGAAATCATGGCACTCGGGCCCTAGTGACAAGCATTAAGCATAGCAAAGTCATAGCAACATCAATCTCAGAACATAGTGGATACTAGGGATCAAACCCTAACAAAACTAACTCGATTACATGATAAATCTCATCCAACCCATCACCGTCCAGCAAGTCTATGATGGAATTACTGACGCACGGTGGTGAGCATCATGAAATTGGTGATGGAGGATGGTTGATGATGACGATGGCAATGGATTCCCCTCTTCGGAGCCCCGAACGGACTCCAGATCAGCCCTCCCGAGAGGTTTTAGGGCTTGGCGCCGGCTCCGTATCATAAAACACGATGAATCCTTCTATCTTATTTTTTTTCTCTCCGAAACCAAATATATAGAGTTGGAGTCGAGGTCGTAGGAGCTCCAGGGGGGCTACGAGGTAGGGGGCG
>NC_041380.1:331941273-332016304 GCF_002162155.2 Triticum dicoccoides | reverse complement strand
GCGCGCCCCCACCCTCGTGGCTAGGGTGTGGGCCCCCTGGTCTTCATCTTTTGCAAAGATTTTATATTATTTCCAAATAGACGTTCCGTGAAGTTTCAAGTCATTCCGAGAACTTTAGTTTCTGCACATAAATAACACCATGGCAGTTCTGCTGAAAACAACGTCAGTCCGGGTTAGTTCCATTCAAATCATGCAAGTTAGAGTCCAAAACAAGGGCAAAAGTGTTTGGAAAAGTAGATACGACAGAGACGTATCAACTCCCCCAAGCTTAAACCTTTGCTTGTCCTCAAGCAATTCAGTTGACAAACTGAAAGTGATAAAGAAAAACTTTTACAAACTCTGTTTGCTCTTGTTGTTGTAAATATGTAAAGCCAGCATTCAAGTTTTCAGCAAAGATTATAAACTAACCATATTCACAATAACGCTTAGGTCTCATGTTTACTCATATCAATGGCATAATCAACTAGTGAGCAATAATAATAAATCTCGGATGACAACACTGTCTCAAAACAATCATAATATGATATAACAAGATGGTATCTCGCTAGCCCTTTCTAAGACCGCAAAACATAAATGCAGAGCACCTTTAAAGATCAAGGACTGACTAGACATTGTAATTCATGGTAAAAGAGATCCAGTCAAGTCATACTCAATGTAAACTAACAGTAATGAATGCAAATGACAGCGGTGCTCTCCAACTGGTGCTTTTTAATAAGAGGATGATGACTCAACATAAAAGTAAATAGATAGCCCCTTCGCAGAGGGAAGCAGAGATTTGTAGAGGTGCCAGAGCTTGGTTTTGAAATAGAGGTGAATAATATTTTGAGTGGTATACTTTCATTGTCAACATAACAACCAAGAGATGGCGATATCTTCCATGCTACACACATTATAGGTGGTTCCCAAACAGAATGGTAAAGTTTATACCCCCCCTCCACCAACAAGCATCAATCCTTGGCTTGCTAGAAACAACGAGTGCCTCCAACTAACAAGAGTCCCAGGGGGAGTTTTGTTTGCAATTATTTTGATTTAGTTTGCATAAAGCATGGGACTGGGCATCCCGGTGACTAGCCATTTTCTCGCGAGTGAGGAGCGGAGTCCACTCCTCTTGAGAATAACCCATGGAAGATACGGACATCCCTAGTTGATACATGAGCTATTCGAGCATACAAAACAGGATATTTATTTGAAGGTTTAGAGTTTGGCACATACAAATTTACTTGGAACGGCAGGTAGATACCGTATATAGGTAGGTATGATGGACTCATATGGAACACTTTGGGGTTTATGGAGTTGGATGCACAAGCAGTATTCCCGCTTAGTACAGATGAAGGCTAGCAAAAGACTGGGAAGCGACCAGCTAGAGAGCGACAACCGTCATGATCATGCATTAAAATTAATCAACACCGAATGCAAGCATGAGTAGGATATAATCCAGCATGAACATAAATATCGTGAAGGCTATTTTGATTTTGTTTCAACTACATGCGTGAACATGTGCCAAGTCAAGTCACTTAAATCATTCAGAGGAGAATACCACCCTATCATGCCACATCACAACCATTTTAATAGCATGTTGGCACGCAGGGTAAACCATTATAAGCTCCTAGCTAATTAAGCATGGCACAAGAAGCTATGATCTCTAGTTGTCATTGCAAACATGTTTATTTATAATAGGCTGAATCAGGAACGATGAACTAATCATATTTACAAAAACAAGAGAGGTCGAGTTCATACCAGCTTTTCTCATCTCAGTCAGTCCATCATATATCATCATAATTTCCTTTCACTTGCACGACCGAACGATGTGGATAATAATAATAGTGCACGTGCATTGGACTAAGTTGGAATCTGTAAGCATTCAATAAACAGGAGAAGACAAGGCAATATGGGATATTTTGTCAGATCAACAATAATGCATATAAGAGCCACTTCAACAATTTAATCATGGTATTCTCCAATCAACCCCCAAAGAAAAGAAAAGAAATAAAACTATTTACACGGGAAAGCTTCCAACAAGCAAAAGAAGAATAGGAAATCTTTTTGGGTTTTCTTTTTAATTACTACTACAAGCATGGAAAGTAAACTAATTAAAAGCTACAACTAATTTTTTGGTTTTTCTTAAGGTTTATTAAACACACAAGAAGAAAGCATAAAAAGGAAAATAAACTAGCATGGATGATACAATGAAAAAGTATGAGCACCAACATCTAGCAATGAGTGTGTGAACATGAATGTAATGTCGGTGGGAAATACATACTCCCCCAAGCTTAGGCTTTTGGCCTAAGTTGGTCTATGGCCATGGCTGGCCTGGCGGATATCCATAATAATAGTTGGGGTCGTTGTCGGTGTCAAAACCGGCGGATCTCGGGTAGGGGGTCCCGAACTGTGCATCTAAGGCGGATGGTAACATGAGGCAGGGGACATGATGTTTTACCCAGGTTCGGGCCCTCTTGATGGAGGTAAAACCCTATGTCCTGCTTGATTTATTCTTGATGATATAAGTGTTACAAGAGTTGATCTACCACGAGATCGGAGAGGCTAAACCCTAGAAGCTAGCCTATGGTATGATTGTATGTTGTCCTACGGACAAAGGAGGAGATGTACATATCCGTATTGCCTAGCTTGCCTTCCACGCCAAGTAGAGTCTCATCCGGACATGAGACGAAGTCTTCAATCTTACATCTTCATAGTCCAACAGTCCAGCCAAAGGATATAATCCGGCTGTCCGGAGACCCCCTAATCCAGGACTCCCTCAGCAGCCCCTGAACTAGGCTTCAATGACAATGAGTCTGGCGCGCAGTATTGTCTTCGGCATTGCAAGGCGGGTTCCTCCTCCGAATACACCACAGAAGAATTTGAATACAAGGATAGTGTCCGATCCTGCAAAATAAGTTCCACATACCACCGTAGAGAAAATAATATTTCCACAAATCTAATCCGCTGACACGTTTTGGCAACATGGCATTATGCCATGGCCCGGTGATTATTCGAACCATTTCCTTTAACTAGCCCCGCACATAACATGAGGCAGTTTTTTGACACGTCTTGTCAAAGCAGAGATCGTGTCCCCCTTATTACGGGATTCTCGTCAATACGGGCGTGGGTAACCCAACCGCGCCATCGATTACGACGCTTGGGGGATAAGCGAGTTTCACCAGGCTAGTGGGGGCGCATAGTTTTGGCCGCCCTTATAAAGGGACAAGGTTTAACCTTTTTCTACCCATGCCTTCTTCCTCCTTGCTCATCCATTCTTGCGCACTCGAGCTCCAACGCCCAAGTCCACATCCTTCCCCTCAACCTTCTCCAATCATGTCCCGAGCGGGAGGCAAATGGATGGCTTCCTCCGTTACGGAGGGACACATCAAGAAGCTGCGCGGAGCCGGATACTTGGCCGCGAATATCGCGCATCGGCTGCCCGCTGCGGGGCAGATCGTTCCTTCCCCTAAACCTTACGAGAGGGTAGTCTTCCTCCACCACTTCCTTCGCGGACTGGAGTTTCCCCTCCATCCATTCGTCCGTGGTCTCATGTTCTACTACGGGCCGGACTTCCATGATCTGGCCCCGAACTTCGTCCTCAACATTTTGGCGTTCATCGTCGTGTGTGAGGCTTTCCTCCGCATCCGGCCCCACTTCGGCCTGTGGTTAAAGACCTTCAATATCAAGCCATAGGTGGTGGGCGGCCAACAAGGAGAATGCGGCGGAGCCATGGTGGGCAAGATGCCCAATGTTATATGGCTTGAAGGCTCCTTCGTGGAGACCATAAAGGGGTGGCAATCGGCGTGGTTCTACATCACCGAGCCGCGCGACGCCAAATGGGTGGCTGCCCCCAAGTTTCGATCCGGAATCCTCACATGACTCACCTCCTAGAAAGAGAAGGGCCTGTCCTGGGGTTCATCGGTAGAGCTGGACGGACTCCAGAAATGTATCCAGAATATGGCAGGCAAGAAGCTCAAGCTTGTCAACATAGTCCAGGTCATGCTCATCCGCTGGATCCTCCCGTGCCAACAACGGGACTTCAACTTGTGGGAGTTCGACCCGGCCCAGCACCAGACTCTGAGCGAGCTCTTCGACACGACACACAAGGACGTCTGGAAGGTGCTGTTCAAGGGCTCTGAGGTCCCTCCCTCTCTCACCGAGGACCGCAGGCTAAGCGTGAAGCGCCAAGCGCATTCGGTGAGTTCTATGCATCCGGTAGGATATTTATTTCCCCTAGCTTAACCATGTGCGGGGTCTGAGCTCCATGCCTTTGACAGGATTGGGTGGAGACGTCGGGGTAGATTAACTGTCCGGCCCCTCGGCCCGAAGACACTGCGGACGCTCTCCTAACGGAGATGCTGACTCTGGCTTCTTACAAGGTGCCGGAGAAGACCAAGAAGTCCAAGGGAACCCGAAAGAGTTCCCGACGCCAGGTGTTATCGGACTCATCGTCCGATAACTCCGTGACGCACTCCTCCTCCGAAGACGAGGAGGAAGATGAAGATGCTTCCCCTCCAGTCGGGGGAGACAAGAAAAGGAAGGCCGCCCCAACCGGGGGGGCGAAGGGTCCAAGAAGGGAAGGACTCTCCTTCCGGACTACTCCACCACCGCCGCCGAAGGCGAAGATGAGTGGCTGCTCAGGTCCAAGCCCCTAGCGAAGTCGTAAGTATTCGGATGCCGGAATAGCTCATAGCATAACTTTGTCACACTGCTTCTCCTAACGCCGAATTATGATTATGCAGACCGCCACGAGTCTGTATCAACGTATCTTCGGACGGCTCCCTGGGCTCGTCGGATATGGATAGCGATCCACTTACGACCGCCACCTCCCCTTGCCCTATAGACAATGCCGAGGTATTGTCTCAAGAGGCACCGGGTCGAGGGGAGACACTCCCAGAGGCATCTCAAGGCGACCTTCCGGATTCCGGGAGCAGAGGGAGCAAAGCTCCCGAGGGCTCCGAGTTCGGCCCTCAGCCAAACACCGCGCCGGAACCTCCAGTGGTTCCGGACTCAGGCAGGCGGCCTCCTTCCAAAAGGGGCAAGATGCCTGTGCTGGTGACCTCTGTCCATCCAGAGGCACCGGACAGTCTGTTGGGAGCGCTTCACAGCACTTCCATCGACGAAGAGCACCGCACTATTATGAGTGCGGTGGTCCAAAAGGTTCAGTCTGCCAAGAGAGGACTGACTGAAGCCTGTGCCAGCCTTCTAACATGCTTTGAGGTAAGTTTTTGTAATATGGGGAAAATATTACCGCATAGACAGTAGCCCCTGATGCTCGGTTTGGTGTTCATAAAGAAAAGCCGAACAGAGGATCAAACAATTTCGCAGGAGTCTAATATAAGTATGTCAATATGCGTATGCAGGCTTCGCTGCTGGCCTCTGCCGCACTGACTGCGGAGGTCGCCGCACTGAAGCAGGACCTTAAAGGGTCCAAGGACGAGCTCGGCCTTGCCAAGAGGCAGCTCGAGGAGAACAAAGGTAAGTAGTACCTAGTCTATGGATATGTATAAAAAGAATGTGATTGCAAAATGACAGGATCATCGTAAATTTGCCAGGGGCCACGACCGAGGTGGCGACCCTGAAGCAAGCGCTATCCGAGGCCGAAAACAAAGCGGCCAAGGAGCGCACCAAGCGGGAAAGGCATGAGGCACGGGTGGGCGAGGTGCAGCAAGAGCTCCACGCTCTCGTGACAAAGCACGAGGCATTGGAGCTTGACTTGAAGACGAGAGAGTCCGAGCTTGCCACGGCCCTCGAGAGCGCAAAGAATGCCAAGGCCAAAGCCCAAAAGGCCTTCCAGGAGATTGATGCGATGAAGAAGATAGCATAGGGTAAGGCATTCTATATGCAAAGCAAGCATGTGAAAGTAAATTACATGTTACTTACCCAAATCCGGAGCTCTACAGGAGCATTCGCAGATTTGCCCCACAGCGTGTCGGATGCCGCACAGTTTTGCCAGGCCGAGGAGGGAAGCTCAACGAAGAAGCTCTTCTGGTCTTAGTATACTAGGACCGAACACCCGATGCCTCTGAGCGACCGGCTGAAGCAACTGGTCGAGCTGCACAAGGCGGCCGAACAGGCCATGAAGGGCTTTATAGTATGGATGTGTCCTGGCGACGCCCTTCCCAACAGCTACTTCGGCCTGGTGAGGCAGCTTGTGGATGCCTGCCCACGGCTGGAAGTCATCAAGCGGTCCGTCTGCATAGAAGGTGCACGCCGGGCTTTCGCCGTGTGAAGGTGCAATGGGCCAAGCTGGACGCCGTGAAGCTGATTAAGGAAGGGCCGCCGGAGGGCAAGGAGCATCGCCACCCCGAGATGTACTATGAGGGTGTCCTGAAGGGTGCTCGTCTCATAGCGGACGAGTGTACAAAAGATATAATATTCGAGTAAACTCGCTCGTGTAATCCTGTATTTATGAAAACGTGTTCATATGCGCTATGCAATGCTTGTTTGAATTTAAAATATTACCTTCTGTTCGACTGTTTATCAAATCTGAGAGATGGCTAGTCGTCGGCTTCCACCCCCACGCCACGAGTGCTGGGGTGTTCGGGATAAACCTGAGCACTCTTGTTCGCATTGTTGGGTCCTTCGAGGGAGGTGCTCAGCACAACGAACAAGGCAATCAGACTATAATGCATTATCACTCTCACTTAGCCATAGAATTCTATAATTTTAAATTTCGGCGAAGCCCCTAGTATTTGGAAGGCCGAATTCGGGGCGCGATACACGCCTTAAGCCGGACAGGGCCGACTCCTCGCTCTAAGCGACATAAGCCTTTAGGGACTCGAAACCTCTCGAACAGTGACCAGTCTCTCGCCTTATCATGACAGTCAGTTTTAGCTTTCTCTACTGAGGTGCTTAGCCCAGGAGAACCGGGGCACAATCGCAGTAGTTCTCCCAGTGCTACCTTAGCCGATATAGCAGAACGTAAGGTACCAAAACATGGGAGCCGGGCAAACCCAACTATTGACCCAAGACATGATTCGGAGCTGATGCATATAATGCTATAAGTTCGGGGTGCCGCTCTGTCGAAAGTGTTCGGACTTCTCACGTCGTATTATGGGGTACGCTTAAGCCCCTAGCATATTGGCCGTACCAGAGTGTACGGGTGCTGGATGTCATGAATGAACATATATATTAAAAGGAAGAATGCAATAATAGTCTTAATGCTATGCATTTTTTTATTCAAAAAGGTGCGTTAAAGCAGAATGATACAAGTAGTGCGAGAAGCAAAAAGTAGGACTGTTTGACATGTCCCTTCCAAGGGCAAGCTGAGGAATAGTATTAAATCAAATATTTTACTCGTTATCGTAATCCACCTGAGAGTTCCGTGGTGTGACGTAGCTTTCTGCCTCCTTGGTTGCTGCATCATGTGTTCGGCAATCACGCTGCCGTACAGGGTCTCCAGAGATTAAAATCCTGAAAGAGAAAAATAACAAAGCGGGAAGCCCCTAGTGCGGTTTAAGCCGTGACTTGGGGCGTGCCGCCGTCGTGCCCCCCTCCCCGCCTGTGCCCATGGTATTTTTAATGCGTAATTATGTACGCGTGGCACGAATTTTGCCGTTTGGCTAGGGCCGGGGTGGGGCTGCATTGCTATGCAATCTCGGGGCGTGCCAGGCGGTCCATTTGCCGATTACTCCGGGTGCGCTTGAAGTTGTCCGGGTCCTTAATCGCCGAACTAGTGGATTGCCTTAAGAGGCTGCTTTGCGCTTCTGCTGCGAGGGCTGCAGTGTGCTCCTCCGTGCGGAGAGAGCGCTCTGTGTTTCCATTGACTGTGATGACCCCCCGAGGTCCTGGCATCTTGAGCTTGAGATATGCATAATGCGGTACCGCATTGAATCTTGCAAATGCGGTTCACCCGAGCAGTGCATGGTAGCCACTGTGGAACGGGACTATGTCGAAGATTAACTCTTCGCTTCAGAAGTTATCTGGAGATCCGAAGACCACTTCCAGTGTGACTGAGCCTGTACAATGGGCCTCTACACCTGGTATGACGCCTTTAAAGGTCATTTTAGTGGGTTTGATCCTTGAGGGGTCTATACCCATTTTGCGCAGTGTGTCCTGATAGAGCAGGTTCAGGCTGCTGCCGCCATCCATTAGGACTCGAGTGAGGTGAAATCCGTCAATGATTGGGTCTAGGACCAGTGTGGCAAATCCGCCATGACAGATACTAGTGGGGTGGTCCCTGCGATCGAAGGTGATCGGACAGGAGGACCATGGGTTGAACTTGGGGGCGACTGGCTCCAACGCATATACGCCCCTGAGCGCACGCTTCAGCTCCCTCTTGGGGATGTGGGTTGCCTATATCATGTTCATCGTCCGCACTTGTGGGGGAACCTCTTCTGTCCTCCGGTGCTCGGCTGCCGGGGCTCCTCCCCGTCATTGCTATGTGACCCCGTATCTTTGTTTTTGGCATTTAATTTGTGGCCTTCTTGAACACCCAACAGTCCCTGTTGGTGTGGTTGGCTGGCTTGTCGGGGGTGCCATGTATTTGACACGAGCGATCGAGTATATGGTCCAAACTGGACGGGCCCGGAGTGCTTCTTTTGAATGGCTTTTCCGCTGACCGGGCTTAGAGCCTTTGAATCCGGCATTAACTGCTGTATCCTCGGTATTGTCGCTGTTAATGCGGCGCTTATACTTGTTGCGACGTGACCTGCCATTGCCGTCCTTGGTATCCGAAGTACCATGGTTCTTTGATATGTTATTACTGTGAGCCAGCCAGCTGTCTTCTCCCGCGCAAAAGCGGGTCATGAGTGTCATGAGGGCTGCCATAGATTTCGGCTTTTCCCGACCAAGGTGCCTGGCTAGCCACTCATCGCGGATGTTGTGCTTGAAAGCTGCTAGGGCCTCTACATCCGGAAGTCGACGATTTGATTTTTCTTTGTTAGTAACCATGTCCAGAATTGACTGGCCGATTCGTGTGACTGCTGAATTATGTGGCTCAAGTCATCAGCATCTGGTGGTCGCACGTAAGTGCCTTGAAAGTTGTCGAGGAACGCGGCTTCCAGATCTTCCCAACAGCCAATGGACTATGTTGGCAAGCTGTTGAGCCAATGTCGAGCTGGTCCTTTGAGTTTGAGTGGGAGGTATTTGATGGCGTGTAGGTCATCACCGCGGGCCATGTGGATTGATACGTCTCCAACGTATCTATAATTTTTGATTACTCCATGCTATATTATCTACTGTTTTGGACTATATTGGGCTTATTTTCCACATTTATATTATTTTTGAGACTAACCTATTAACCGGAGGCCCAGCCTAGAATTGCTGTTTTTTGCCTATTTCAGTGTTTCGAAGAAACGAAATATCAAACAGAGTCCAAATGGAATGAAACCTTCGGGAATGTGATTTTCTCACCGAACGTGATTGATGAGACTTGGACCCTACGCCAAGGCATCAGTGAGGCGGTCACGAGGGTGGGGGCGCCCCCCTAGGGCGTGCCCCCTGCCTCGTGGGCCCCTCGGAGCTCCACCGACGTACTCCTTCCTCCTATATATACCTACATACCCCAAACGATTAGAACAGGAGCCAAAAACCTAATTCCACCACCGCAACTTTCTGTATCCACGAGATCCCATCTTGGGGCCTGTTCCGAAGCTCCACCGGAGAGGGCCGTCATCACGGAGGGCTTCTACATCATCATAGCCTCTCCGATGAAGTGTGAGTAGTTTACCTCAGACCTTCGGGTCCATAGTTAGTAGCTAGATGGTTTCTTCTCTCTTTTTGGATCTCAATACAAAGTTTTCCCCCTCTCTTGTGGAGATCTATTCGATGTAATCTTCTTTTTGCGGTGTGTTTGTTGAGACCGATGAATTGTGGGTTTATGATCAAGTCTATCTATGAATAATATTTGAATCTTCTCTGAATTCTTTTATGTATGATTGGTTATCTTTGCAAGTCTCTTCGAATTATCCGTTTGGTTTGGCCAACTAGATTGGTAGTTCTTGGCATGGGATAAGTGCTTAGCTTTGGGTTCGATCTTGCGGTGTCCTTTCCCAGTGACAGAAGGGGCAGCAAGGCACGTATTGCATCGTTGCCATCGAGGATAACAAGATGGGGTTTATGTCATATTGCATGAATTTATCTCTCTACATCATGTCATATTGCTTAAGGCGTTACTCTATTTTTAACTTAATACTCTAGATGCATGCTGGATAGCGGTCGATGAGTGGAGTAATAGTAGTAGATGCAGAATCGTTTCGGTCTACTTGTCACGGACGTGATGCCTATATACATGATCATGCCTAGATATTCTCATAACTATGTTCAATTCTGTCAATTGCTCAACAGTAATTTGTTCACCCATCGTAGAATACTTATGCTCTTGAGAGAAGCCACTAGTGAAACCTATGGCCCCCGGGTCTATTCTCATCATATCAATCTCCGTCACTTTAATCTTGTTTTGCCTTTTACTTTGCCTTTTATTTTTCACTTTACATCTATATACCAAAAATACCAAAAATATTATATATATATATATATCAGATCTCACTCTCGTAAGTGACCGTGAAGGGATTGACAACCCCTAATCACGTTGGTTGCGAGTAGCTATCATTTTGTGCAGGTACAAGGGACTTGAGGGTGGCCTCCTACTGGATTGATACCTTGGTTCTCAAAAACTGAGGGAAATACTTACGCTACTCTGCTGCATCATCCCTTCCTCTTCGGGAAAACCAACGCAAGCTCAAGAGGTAGCAATAAGGATTTCTGGTGCCGTTGCCGGGGAGTCTACGCAAAAAGTCAACATACCAAGTACCCATCACAATCCCTATCTCTCGCATTACATTATTTGCCATTTGCCTCTCGTTTTCCTCTCCCCCACTTCACCCTTGCCGTTTTATCCGCCCTCTCTCTCTATCCTCCCTCTCTATTTGCCTCTTTTGCCCGTTTGATCTTGTTTGCTCGTGTGCTAGTTTACTTGTTTGTCGCGATGGCTCAAGATACTACCAAATTGTGTGACTTCACCAATACCAATAATAATGATTTTCTTAGGACTCCAATTGCTCCTCTTGCCAATACTGAATCTTGTTAAATCAATACTGCTTTGTTGAATCTTGTTATGAAAGATCAATTCGCCGGCCTTCCTAGTGAAGATGCCGCTACTCATCTGAATAGCTTCGTTGATTTATGTGATATGCAAAAGAAAAAAGGTGTCGATAATGATGTCGTTAAATTGAAGCTATTTCCTTTTTTGCTTAGAGATCGTGCTAAAGCTTGGTTTTCGTCTTTGCCTAAAAATAGTATTGATTCTTGGAACAAGTGCAAAGATGCTTTTATCTCTAAGTATTTCCCTCCCGCTAAGATCATCTCTCTTAGAAACGATATTATGAATTTTAAGCAACTTGATCATGAACATGTTGCACAAGCTTGGGAGAGAATGAAATTAATGATACGTAATTGCCCTACTCATGGTTTGAATTTGTGGATGATTATACAAAACTTTTATGCCGGATTGAATTTTGCTTCTAGAAATCTTTTAGATTCGGCCACGGGAGGCACTTTTATGGAAATAACTTTAGGAGATGCCCTCTGAATTTGAGAATAGTGTTAAAGATTTTATGAATTCACAAAAGAATTTTAATGCTTTGCTTGAAGAGAAATTGCTTAAAGTTGATGATTTGGCTAGAAACGTTGATAGAATTTCTCTTGAGATTGATTCTTTAAAGCTTAGATCTATTCCTCCTAAGCATGATATCAATGAGTCTCTCAAAGCCATGAGAATTTCCATTGATGAGTGCAAGGAAAGAACCGCTAGGATGCGTGCTTCCAAAGATGCCTTTATTAAAGCGTGTTCTTCCAATTTCTATGAAAATCAAGATGAAGATCTAAAAGTTATTGATGTGTCCCTTATTAAATCTTTGCTTTGCAATATGAATCTTGATGAAATTGAATATGATCTTCCTTTACCTAGAAGGCGTTCTAAAATTCAGAGTATTTAGATCTTTATGATGAAATTGATGAAAGTGGGATTGAAAGAAATAAAAATCTAGATGTTGCTAAACCCACTATATTGGATTTCAAGGAATTTAATTATGAAAGTTGCTCTTTAATTGATTGTATTTCCTTGTTGCAATCCGTGCTAAATTCTCCACATGCTTATAGTCAACATAAAGCCTTCACCGAACATATTGTTGATGCCTTGATGCAATCTTATGAAGAAAAACTTGAGTTGAAAGTTTCTATCCTTACAAAACTCTATGATGAGTGGGAACCAACTATTAAAATTAAAATTAAAGATCATGAGTTTTATGCTTTGTGTGATTTGGGTGCTAGTGTCTCTACTATTCCCAAGACTTTGTGTGATTTGCTAGAATTCCGTAATTTTGATGATTGCTCTCTAAACTTGCATCTTGCGGATTCTACTATTAAGAAACCTATGGGAAGGATTAATGATGTTCTTATTGTTGCAAATAGGAATTATGTGCCCGTAGATTTCATTGTTCTTGATATGGATTGCAATCCTTCTTGCCCTATTATTCTTGGTAGACCTTTCCTTAGAACGTTGGTGCGATTATTGATATGAAGGAAGGGAATATTAGATTTCAATTTCCATTAAAAAAGGGGATGGAACACTTTCCTAGAAAGAAAATAAAATTTCCATATGAAACTATCATGAGAGCCACTTATGTATTGCCTACCAAAGATGGCAATACCTAGAGCTATCCTCGCTTTTATGCCTAGCTAGGGGCGTTAAACGATAGCGCTTGTTGGGAGGCAACCCAATTTTATTTTTATTCCTTGCTTTTTGCTCCTGTTTAGTAATAAATAAATTATCTAGCCTATGTTTTGGTTGTGTTTTTTGTGTTTAATTAGTGTTTGTGCCAAGTAGAACCGTTGGGAAGACTTGGGGAAAGTCTTGTTGAACTTGCTGTAAAAAACAGAAACTTTAGCACTCTCGAGAACTGCTGTCATTTTTATTTGAAGAGTGATATTTAGTTAATTATTTTTGCAGATGATTAATAGATAAATTCCTCACGTCCAGCAATTTATTTTAGAATTTTTGGGGTTCCAGATCTTGCGCTAGCTACAGATTACTACAAACTGTTCTGTTTTTGACAGATTCTGTTTTTCGTGTGTTGTTTGCTTATTTTGATGAATCTATGGCTAGTAAAATAGTTTATAATCCATAGATAAGTTGGAATACAGTAGGTTTAACACCAATATAAATAAATAATGAGTTCATTACAGTACCTTGAAGTGGTCTTTTGTTTTCTTTCGCTAACGGAGCTCACGAGTTTTCTACTTTAAGTTTTGTGTTGTGAAGTTTTCATGTTTTGGGTGAATTCTTGTGATGGATTATGGAACAAGGAGTGGCAAGAGCCTAAGATTGGGGATGACCATGGCACCCCCAAGATAATCCAAGGACACCCAAAATTTAAAGCTTGGGGATGCCCCGGAAGGCATCCCCTCTTTCGTCCACTTCCATCGGTAATTTACTTGGAGCTATATTTTTATTCACCAACATGATATGTGTTTTGCTTGGAGCGTCTTGTATTATTGTGTCTTTGTGATTTAGTATGCCACAATCATCCTTGCTTTACACACCTTTTGAGAGAGCCATACATGAATTAAAATTTGATAGAATACTCTATGTGCTTCACTTATATTTTTTGAGCATTATAATTTTGCTCTATGTGCTTCACTTAGATCTTTTAGAGCACGGTGGTGGATTTGTTTTAAAGAAACTATTGATCTCTCATGCTTCACTTAAATTATTTTGAGAGTCTCTTAATAGCATGGTAATTTGCTTAATAATAATATGCTTGGTATTCAAGATTTGTGAAACTTTATTTTGAGTGTGTTGAATACTAAGAAAAGATTGAAGCATGATAATTGTTTTGAGATATGGAGGTGATAATATTAGAGTCATGCTAGTTGAGTAGTGGTGAATTTAAAGAATACTTGTGTTAAAGTTTGTGATTCCCGTAGCATGCACGTATGGTGAACCGTTATGTGATGAAGTCGGAGCATGATTTATTTATTGATTGTCTTCCTTATGAGTGGCTGTCGGGGACGAGCGGTGGTCTTTTCCTACCAATCTATCCCCCTAGGAGCATGCGCGTAATACTTTGCTTTGATAACTTCTAGATTTTTGCAATAAGTATATGAGTTCTTTATGACTAATGTTGAGTCCATGGATTATACGCACTCTCACCCTTCCACCTTTGCTAGCCTCTCTAATGCCGCGCACCTTTCGCCGGTATCATATACCCACCATATACATTCCTCAAAACAGCCACCATACCTACCTATCATGGCATTTCCATAGCCATTCCGAGATATATTGCCATGCAACTTTCCACCGTTCCGTTTATCATGACACATTCATCATTGTCATATTGCATATCCCGGTACACCGCCAGAGGCATTCATATAGAGTCATATTTTGTTCTAAGTATCGAGTTGTAAGAAAAATAAAAGTGTGATGATCATCATTTTCAGAGCATTGTCCCAAGTGAGGAAAGAATGATGGATACTATGATTCCCCCATAAGTCGGGATGAGACTCCGGACAAAAAATAAATAAAAGAGGCCAAAGAAGCCCAAATAAAAAGAGGCCATAAAAAGGAGAAAAGGCCCAAATAAAAAAATGAGAGAAAAAGAGAGAAGGGACAATGTTACTATCCTTTTACCACACTTGTGCTTCAAAGTAGCACCATGATCTTCATAGTAGAGAGTCTCTCATGTTATCACTTTCATATACTAGTGGGAATCTTTCATTATAGAACTTGGCTTGTATATTCCAATGATGGGCTTCCTCAAATTGCCCTAGGTCTTCATGAGCAAGCAAGTTGGATGCACACCCACTTAGTTTCTTTTTGAGCTTTCATATACTTATAGCTCTAGTGCATCCGTTGCATGGCAATCCCTACTCACTCACATTGATATCTATTGAGGGGCATCTCCATAGCCCGTTGATACGCCTAGTTGATGTGAGACTATCTTATCCTTTTTGTCTTCTCCACAACCACCATTCTATTCCACCTATAGTGCTATATCCATGGCTCACACTCATGTTGAAGGAAATATGCCCTAGGGGCAATAATAAAGTTATTATTTATTTCCTTATTTCATGATGAATGTTTATTATTCATGCTAGAATTGTATTAACCGGAAACATAATACATGTGTGAATACATAGACAACCAGAGTGTCACTAGTATGCCTCTACTTGACTAGCTCATTAATCAAAGATGGTTATGTTTCCTAACCATGAACAAAGTGTTGTTATTTGATTAACGAGGTCACATCATTAGTTTAATGATCTGATTGACATGACCCATTCCATTAGCTTAGCACCCGATCGTTTAGTATGTTGCTATTGCTTTCTTCATGACTTATACATGTTCCTATGACTATGAGATTATGCAACTCCCGTTTGCCGGAGGAACACTTTGGGTGCTACCAAACGTCACAACGTAACTGGGTGATTATAAAGGAGCATTACAGGTGCCTCCAAAGGGAGATGTTGGGTTGGCGTATTTCGAGATTAGGATTTGTCACTCTGATTGTCGGAGAGGTATCTCTGGGCCCTCTCGGTAATGCACATCACATAAGCCTTGCAAGCATTACAACTAATATGTTAGTTGTGAGATGATGTATTACGGAACGAGTAAAGAGACTTGCCGGTAACGAGATTGAACTAGGTATTGGATACCGACGATCGAATCTCGGGCAAGTAACATACCGATGACAAAGGGAACAACATATGTTGTTATGCGGTCTGACCGATAAAGATCTTCGTAGAATATGTAGGAGCCAATATGGGCATCCAGGTCCCGCAATTGGTTATTGACTAGAGACGTGTCTCGGTCATGTCTACATTGTTCTCGAACCCGTAGGGTCCGCACGCTTAAGGTTACGATGACAGTTATATTATGAGTTTATGCATTTTGATATACCGAAGGTTGTTCGGAGTCCCGAGATGAGATCACGGACATGACGAGGAACTCCGAAATGGTCTGGAGATAAAGTTTGATATATATGATAATAGTGTTGGGTCACCGGAAGGGTTCCGGAAATCACTGGAAGGGGTTCCGGATGTTTCCCGAAATGTTTGGGTACGAGAACACTTTATTTGGGCCAAAGGGGAAAGCCCACAAGGTTTTTGGAAAGCGCAAAAGGAAGTTTTGCGGAGTCCAGGGGCCAGACGCCAGGGTCCCTAGCGTCTGGGTCCAGACGCCGGGATCCCTCGCGTCTGGCCCTGGAGTCTGAGAAGGACTCTTGCCTATCGGGTGAAACCGACTTTGTGAAGGCTTTAACTCCAAGTTTCGACCCCAGGGCTCAAGATATAAATAGAGGGGCAGGGCTAGCACCAAAGATAGATCAAGAAACACAAGTTGATCCACGTGATCTATTCCTTAGCCGTGTGCGGTGCCCCAGCCACCATAGTCCTCGATAATACTGTAGCGGAGTTTAGGCGAAGCCCTGCTGCTGTAGTACATCAAGATCGTCACCACGCCGTCGTGCTGACGGAACTCTTCCCCGACACTTTGCTGGATCGGAGTCCGGGGATCATCATCGAGATGAACGTGTGCTCGAACTCGGAGGTGCCGTAGTTTTGGTGCTTGATCGGTTGGATCGTGAAGACGTACGACTACTTCCTCTATGTTGTGTCAATGCTTCCACAGTCGGTCTGCATGGGTACGTAGACAATACTCTTCCCTCTCGTTTCTATGCATCACATGATCTTGCGTGTGCGTAGGAATTTTTTTGAAATTACTACGAAACCCAACACATGTATTGCGTGAAGATTGAAAAAGTTTTGAAAAAGTTAGAGTATGAAACAATTCCTTGGCTTGTCATCGGGGTTGTGCATGATTTAAATACTTTGTGTGGTGAAGATAGAGCATAGCCAGACTATATAACTTTGTAGGGATAACTTTCTTTGGCCATGATATTTTGAGAAGACATAATTGCTTTGTTAGTATGCTTGAAGTATTATTATTTTTATGTCAATATAAACTTTTGTCTTGAATCTTTAGAATCTGAATATTCATATCATAATTAAGAAGATTTGCATTGAAATTATGCCAAGTAGCACTCCTCATCAAAAATTCTCTTTTTATCATTTACCAACTCGAGGACGAGCAGGAATTAAGTTGGGGATGCCTGATACGTCTCCAACGTATCTATAATTTTTGATTGCTCCATGCTATATTATCTACTGTTTTGGACTATATTGGGCTTTATTTTCCACTTTTATATTATTTTTGGGACTAACCTATTAACCGGAGGCCCAACCCAGAATTGTTGTTTTTTGCCTATTTCAGTGTTTCGAAGAAATGGAATATCAAACGGAGTCCAAACGGAATGAAACCTTTGGGAACGTGATTTTCTCACCGAACGTGACTTGGACCCTACGCCAAGGCATTAGAGAGGTGGTCACAAGGGTGGGGGGGGGGGTTCCCCCCCCTAGGGCGCGCCCCCCTACCTCGTGGGCCCCTCGGAGCTCCACCGACGTACTCCTTCCTCCTATATATACCTATGTACCCCCAAACGATCAGAATAGGAGCCAAAAACCTAATTCCACCGTCGCAACTTTCTATATCCACGAGATCCCATCTTGGGGCCTGTTCCAGAGCTCTGCCGGAGAGGGCCGTCATCACGGAGGGCTTCTACATCATCATAGCCTCTCCGATGAAGTGTGAGTAGTTTACCTCAGACCTTCGGGTCCATAGTTAGTAGCTAGATGGCTTCTTCTCTCTTTTTGGATCTCAATACAATGTTCTCCCCCTCTCTTGTGGAGAACTATTTGATGTAATCTTCTTTTTGCGGTGTGTTTGTTGAGACCGATGAATTGTGGGTTTATGATCAAGTCTATCTATGAACAATATTTGAATCTTCTCTGAATTCTTTTATGTATGATTGGTTATCTTTGCAAGTCTCTTCGAATTATCAGTTTGGTTTGGCCTACTAGATTGATCTTTCTTGCAATGGGAGAAGTGCTTAGCTTTGGGTTCAATCTTGCGGTGTCCTTTCCTAGTGACAGTAGGGGCAGCAAGGCACGTATTGTATTGTTGCCATCGAGGATAACAAGATGGGGTTTTCATCATATTGCATGAGTTTATCCCTCTACATCATGTCATCTTGCTTAAGGCGTTACTCTGTTTTTAACTTAATACTCTAGATGCATGCTGGATAGCGGTCGATGAGTGGAGTAATAGTAGTAGATGCAGAATCGTTTCGGTCTACTTGTCACGGACGTGATGCCTACATACATGATCATGCCTAGATATTCTCATAACTATGCTCAATTATGTCAATTGCTCAAAAGTAATTTGTTCACCCACCGTAGAATACTTATGCTCTTGAGAGAAGCCACTAGTGAAACCTATGGCCCCCGGGTCTATTCTCATCATATCAATCTCTGTCACTTTAATCTTGTTTTGCTTTTTACTTTGCCTTTTACTTTTCACTTTGCATCTTTATACCAAAAATACCAAAAAATATTATATCTATTAGATCTCACTCTCGTAAGTGACCGTGAAGGGATTGACAACCCCTAATCGCGTTGGTTGCGAGTAGCTATCGTTTTGTGCAGGTATAAGGGACTTGAGCGTGGCCTCCTACTGGATTGATACCTTGGTTCTCAAAAACTGAGGGAAATACTTACGCTACTCTGTTGCATCATCCCTTCCTCTTCGGGGAAAACCAAAGCAAGCTCAAGAGGTAGCATGGATGTGCAGGAGGAAATCCTTGATCCATATCGCAGGATCTGTTGTGCCGTCGTATGATTCTATATTTACGGGTTTGAAACCCTCTAGGATTTGATGATCCATTACTTTGTCTGTGAAGCATAAGGGGTGTGCGGCGCCTCTGTACTTGGCTATATCGCGATGCAGCTCGAATGAGTCTTGTCTGCTGTGTTCGGCCCGGCCGGACTTACTTTTACTGTATCCGGTGTGACGATTATCGTCTCGCATAGTGGCGCACCCTCGTGATCCGTAGATCGATCTTGCATGTTTTGCTTTGTCCTCCAATACGTCTCGCAGGTCTGGCGTATTTCCCCATGCCTTTTTATTTGAATGACATCGGGGTGTGGGCTGAGCTTTTGGCTGGAATGTCTCTCTGTCGCGGCCACAAGGTGGCCGATCAGCCGCGTCATACGTCGGGGATGTAGGTTTTGGTGCTTCCTCCTCCAGTCGGGGTAGCAACCTGCATTTTTGGTAACTCTTGGAGGGGCGTTCGAGTTTGGTAACTCTTGATCAGCTTGAAGCTGCTGCTGCTTTTTCTTAAGGCTATTTGTTGTGGCTATAAGCCTGCGCTTGAAGCGCTCTTGTTCGACGGGATCCTCTGGCACAGCAAATTCGTCATCGCCGAGGCTTGCCTCGTCTTCAGAGGGGGGCATGTAATTATCATCCTCCGCCTCTCCATCTGCCGCTCTCTCAGGAGGGTTGGCTCCTCCATCCTCCTGCTCTAAATCTTGATGGAGGGGATTGTTGTTGTCTTCGGCACTGTCCGGAGTGCTATTATCTCCGGTGCCGGTATCACCACTTTTGCCTTGGCGGGACTTAGAGCGACGCCACTGACGCCGGTGCTTGGGTTGCTTCTTGGAGGGGTCATCCTCTGTTGTCTCGTCGCCATTGCCTTCTTTGGGTGTGTCCACCATGTATATATCGTATGATGAGGTGGCTGTCCAGTGCCCTGTGGGCAGTGGTTCCTCTTCGACTCCCGCATCGTCGTCCATACCGCCAATGTCTTTGGAGTCGAAGTCGAGCATGTCGGTTAAGTCATCGACAGTGGCTACTACGTGGGTGGTGGGTGGGCGGCGAATTTCTTCGTCATCCGCATCCCAATCCTGCCGGACGTAGTTCAGCCAAGATCCATCTGACAAGGAAAGAGACCTTAATGAGTTCAGTATGTTGCCGAAGGGTAAGTGCTGAAAAATATCCGTGGAGGTGAACTCCATGATCGGCGCCCAATCGGATTCGATAGGAACGGGCGCAGGCGGTTCGGAGTCCGTGGCCGGAGAAGGATCCGGCAGTTTGGCAATGCGGCTCTCGTGAAGGGTAAGGTCGATATTCGGCTCGATCGCCGCAGAGGGTACGGCCTCCGTGACGGGGTCTATCCACCCATCCACGGATGGCGAAACTGGCTCCGAACTGAGGGTCGGAGCAGCTGCCGGTGTGATCTCCTAAATACGGTCCGATGGTAGAGTTAAATCATATTCATCGTGACCGCGTGGCGCACAAGGCAGGGGCTCGAATCCGTCGAAGATCAAGTCTCCGCAGATATCGGCCGTGTAGTTTAAGCTTCCAAACCTGACCTGGTGGCCAGGGGCATAACTTTCGATCTACTCCAGATGGCCAAGCGAGTTGGCCCGCAGTGCAAAGCCGCCGAACACAAAGATCTGTCCGGGGAGAAAAGTCTCACCCTGGACTGCATTGCTATCGATGATCGTAGGAGCCATCAAGCCTAATGGCGACGACACAGAGGAACTCTCAATGAAAGCACCAATGTCGGTGTCAAAACCGGTGGATCTCGGGTAGGGGGTCCCCAACTGTGCGTCTAAGGCGGATGGTAACAGGAGGCAGGGGACACGATGTTTTACCCAGGTTCGGGCCCTCTTGATGGAGGTAAAACCCTACATCCTGCTTGATTTATTCTTGATGATATAAGTGTTACAAGAGTTGATCTACCATGAGATCGGGGAGGCTAAACCCTAGAAGCTAGCCTATGGTATGATTGTATGTTGTCCTACGAACTAAAACCCTCCGGTTTATATAGACACCGGAGGGGGCTAGGGTTACACAAGGTCGGTTACAAAGAAGGAGATATACATATCCGTATTGCCTAGCTTGCCTTCCACGCCAAGTAGAGTCCCATCCGGACATGAGATGAAGTCTTCAATCTTACACCTTCATAGTCCAACAGTCCGGCCAAAGAATATAATCCGGCTGTCCGGAGACCCCCTAATCCAGGACTCCCTCAGTCGTACTGCGAAGAAGAAGACTCTGACTGCCACTGGTTGGCAATCATTTCCGGATCCCAATGGGAATTAGACTGTTGTGGAGGATCAACTTGTGGTTTCGGCTCTGGCTCTGTGGCTGATGTAGGGTTTCGGTAGGCGTGAATAGCCTCTAATGGAACAAGGTACTGGTCTGCAGATAAATCAAACAAGGAAGGAGCAGGCAGGGTGATAGTCTAAGGATGATGTTTATGAAAGAACAATTTGTATTTAAGCTCCCCTTCCCTATTCTTAACAATAAAATCGTGTGCCACCATACTTTTATACTCTAAATAAACAGTGGGCAGCAGTTTTTCTTCCTTCTCATAATGTCTAATAGGTATGTTAAAATGTGCAGCTAGGCGTGAAGCATAGATGCCTCCAAAGATGGGGCCCTTTGTATGGTTCAGACTTCACCGTTTAGCAATAATACCGCCCATACTAACAGAGTTATCACAGAATAAACCATGGAACAAAATAATAATATTAGGAACACTAAGGTTTCCACAGTTTCCGCGACCAATTAAGCAACGACTAGCAAATATTGCAAAGTAGCGTAAAACAGAAAAATGTATGCTAGTGATTCGTGCATCGGAAACCTTCCTCGTTTCCCCTATAGTGATGGTATCAGTAAACCCATCCACATCGCCGTGATGTGGTTCCTCTATTGTGCCCTCAAAAGGGATCAAACAAGCCCGACAAAAATCATAAAGTGACATCTCCTTATGCTCATCATATAAATAAAATTCCACCATAGGTGGTGAGCTCCTAGTATGGAAATGAAAGTTTTGCACAAAGATATTGGTGAGTAAGAGATACTGTGTGCGTTGGTCGTCGAGGAAGGCGGTGAGGCCTGCATTCTCATCCAATTCAGAAAAATCATCATAAATCCCGGCTACTCTCAAGAAATCATCGGAAGGCCATTCACACGGTCGAACCTCCGCGGTGCAAGGCAGATTATACTAGGGCTTCTCTGCTTTTTCATTTTGCTTTTCCTTCGAGCTTCGGCTCGATGAGCCCCTCAAAAATCTCTTCATTATTTTCTGAAAAATTCTGAAATTTTTAGTAACTTCAAAATAAAAGTAAACCAAACTCAACAAAATTGATAGCAACTACTCCTACAAGTGCCTAGAGCCTATATCAAGCATTAAAACTACTTTTGACCATATAAATTTGACATGCAAGCTCAAGAACAGGGTCACCTAAGCAGCACAAATTTGTAATGAATAAAGGACTAGAACAAAAACTAATTGGACCAATGGAGGAGTCACATACCAAGGAACAATCCCCCAAGCAGTTTTGTGAGAGGTGCTTTGAGCAAGGAGATCGAAAATCGCAGCAAAATGAGCTAGAACTCGTGCTTGAGCTGGATATTCGTGTTTGTGGGAGGAAGAGGAAGTGTGTGGGTGCAGGAATAAGTGGAGGAGGGCCACCGTGGGCCCACGAGGCAGGGGGCGCGCCGAGGGGGTAGGGCGCGCCCTCCACCCTCGTGGCCAGGTGGATGCCCCTCTTGTTGTGTTCTCAGTGCCAAATATTCTCAAATATTTCAGAAAAAATCATATTTAAATTTCAGGGCATTTGGAGAACTTTTATTTTCGGGGTATTTTTATATTCCGCGGATAAATCAGATAACAGACGGAAAATACTTATTTTTTTACTTAATATTAATAACAGAAAGTAAAAGGAGGGTACAGAAGGTTGTGCCTTCTAGTTTCATCCATCTCATGCTCATCAAAAGGAATCCACTAACAAGGTTGATCAAGTCTTGTTAACGAACTTATTCCGAATAACATGGAACCGGAGAAATTTCGAATAACACTATGTCACCTTAACGGGGATATGCACATCCCCAATAATAAGAATATCATATTTCTTCTTGACAGTAGGAAGAGGAAATTCAAAACCTCCTAATATAATCGATGGAATTTTTCCAATAGAGTTGATACTATGAACTTGAGGCTGTTTCCTCGGAAAGTGTACCGTATGCTCATTACCATTAACAAGAAAAGTGACATTGCCTTTAGTGCAATCAATAACAGCCCCTGCAGTATTCAAAAAGGGTCTTCCAAGAATAATAGACATACTATCGTCCTCGGGAATATCAAGAATAACAAAGTTCGTTAAAATAGTAACGTTTGCAACTACAACAGGCACATCCTCACAAATACTGACAGGTATAACAGTTGATTTATCAGCCATTTGCAAAGATATTTTAGTAGGTTTCAAATTATTCAAATCAAGTCTATGATATAAAGTGAGAGGCATAACACTAACACCGGCTCCAAGATCACATAAAGCAGTTTTAACATAATTTCTGTTAATGGAGCATGGTATAGTGGGTACTCCTGGATCTCCAAGTTCCTTTGGTATTCCACCCTTAAAAGTATAATTAGCAAGCATGGTGGAAATTTCAGCTTCCGGTATCTTTCTCTTATTTGTAACAATTTCTTTCATATACTTAGCATAAGGATTCATTTTAAGCATATTAGTTAATCGCATACGCAAAATATAGGTCTAATCATTTCAGCAAAGCGCTCAAAATCCTCATCATCCTTTTTCTTGGATGGTTTGAGAGGAAAAGGCATGGGTTTTTGAACCAATGGTTCTCTTTCTTTACCATGTTTCCTAGCAAAAAAGTCTTTCTTATCATAACGTTGATTCTTTGATTGTGGGTTATCAAGATCAATGCTACCTCTTGAGCACTGCATTGGTTTTCCCCGAAGAGGAAGGGATGATGCAGCAAAGTAGCGTAAGTATTTCCCTCAGTTTTGAGAACCAAGGTATCAATCTAGTAGGAGGCTACGCGCCAGTCTCTCGCACCTGCACAAAACAAATAAATCCTCGCAACCAACGCGATAAGGGGTTGTCAATCCCTACACGGCCACTTACGAGAGTGAGATCTGATAGATATGATAAGATAATATTTTTGGTATTTTTGTGATAAAGATGCAAAGTAAAGTAAAAGAAAAGTAAAAAGCAAAGGAAATAACTAAGTAGTAGGAGATTAATATGATGAAGATAGACCCGGGGGCCATAGGTTTCACTAGTGACTTCTCTCGAGAGCATAAGTATTCTACGGTGGGTGAACAAATTACTGTTGAGCAATTGACAGAATTGAGCATAGTTATGAGAATATCTAGGCATGACCATGTATATAGGCATCACGTCCGAGACAAGTAGACCGACTCCTGCCTGCATCTACTACTATTACTCCACTCATCAACCGCTATCCAGCATGCATCTAGAGTATTAAGTTAAAAACAGAGTAGCGCCTTAAGCAAGATGACATGATGTAGAGGGATAAACTCATGCAATATGATGAAAACCCCATCTTGTTATCCTCGATGGCAAAAATACAACACGTGCCTTGTTGCCCCTACTGTCACTGGGAAAGGACACCGCAAGATTGAACCCAAAGCTAAGCACTTCTCCCATTGCAAGAAAGATCAATCTAGTAGGCCAAACCAAACTGATAATTCGAAGAGACTTGCAAAGATAACCAATCATACATAAAAGAATTCAGAGAAGATACAAATATTGTTCATAGATAGACTTGATCATAAACCCACAATTCATCGGTCTCAACAAACACACCGCAAAAAGAAGATTACATCGAATAGTTCTCCATAAGAGAGGGGGAGAACATTGTATTGAGATCCAAAAAGAGAGAAGAAGCCATCTAGCTACTAACTATGGACCCGTAGGTCTGAGGTGAAGTACTCACACTTCATCGGAGGGGCTATGGTGTTGATGTAGAAGCCCTCCGTGATCGATGCCCCCTCCAGCGGAGCTCCGGAACAGGCCCCAAGATGGGATCTCGTGGATACAGAAAGTTACGGCGGTGGAATTAGGGTTTTGGCTCCGTATCTGATCATTTGGGGGTACGTAGGTATATATAGGAGGAAGGAGTACGTCGGTGGAGCAACAGGGGGGCCACGAAGGTGGAGGGCGCGCCCCCCTACCTCATGGCCTCCTCTTTTGTGTCTTGACGTAGGGTCCAAGTCTCCTGGGTCTTGTTCATTGATAAAATCATGTTCCCAAAGGTTTCATTCCGTTTGGACTCCGTTTGATATTCCTTTTCTTCAAAACCCTAAAACAGGCAAAAAGCAGCAATTCTGGGCTGGGCCTCCGGTTAATAGGTTAGTCCCAAAAATAATATAAAAGTGGATAATAAAGCCCAATAATGTCCAAAATAGTAGATAATATAGCATGGAGCAATCAAAAATTATAGATACATTGGAGACGTATCAAGCATCCCCAAGCTTAATTCCTGCTCGTCCTCGAGTAGGTAAATGATAAAAACAGAATTTTTGATGCGGAGTGCTACTCATCATAATTTTAGTGTAATTCTTCTTAATTGTGGTATGAATATTCAGATTCGAAAGATTCAAGACAAAAGTTCATATTGACATAATAATAATAATACTTCAAGCATACTAACTAAGCAATTATGTCTTCTCAAAATATCATGGCCAAAGAAAGTTCATCCCTAAAAAATCATATAGTTTAGTCATGCTCCATTTTCATCACACAAGAATGCTCTCATCATGCACAACCCCGATGAAAAGCCAAGCAATTGTTTCATACTTTAGTAATCTCAAACCTATAAACTTTCATGCAATATATGAGGGCGAGCCATTGACATAGCACTATGGGTGGAATAGAATATAATGAGGGGGGTTATGTGGAGAAGACAAAAAAGGAGAAAGTGTCACATCAACAAGGCTAATCAATGGGCTATGGAGTTGCCCACCGATTGATGTTAATGCACGGAGTAGGGATTGCCATGCAATGGATGCACTAGAGCTATAAATGTATGAAAGCTCAACAAAAATAACTAAGTGGGTGTGCATCCAACTTGCTTGCTCATGAAGACCTAGGGCACTTGAAGAGGCCCATTGTTGTAATATACAAGCCAAGTTCTATAATAAAAATTCCCACTAGTATATGAAAGTGACAAAATAAGAGACTCTCTATCATGAAGATTATGGTGCTACTTTGAAGCACAAGTGTGGCAAAGGATAGTAACATTGTCCCTTCTCTCTTTTTCTCTCTTTTTTTGGGCCTTCTCTTTTTTTCATGGCCCTTCTCTTTTTTTTAATAATTCCTCACTTGGGACAATGCTCTAGAAAATGATGATCATCACACTTCTATTTATTTACAACTAAATGATTACAACTCGATACTAGAACAAAGTATGACTCTATATGAATGCCTCTGGCGGTGTACCGGGATATGCAATGAACCAAGAGTGACATGTATGAAAGACTTATGAACGGTGGCTTTGCCACAAATACTATGTCAACTACATGATCTTGCAAAGCAATATGACAATAATGAATGTGTCATGATAAACGGAATGGTGGAAAGTTGCATGGCAATATATCTCGGAATGGCTATGGAAATGCCATAATAGGTAGGTATGGTGGCTGTTTTGAGGAAGATATAAGGAGGTTTATGTGTGAAAGAGCATATCATATCACGGGGTTTGGATGCACCGGCAAAGTTTGCGTCAACTCTCAATGTGATAAAGGGCAATGCATGGTACCGAAGAGGCTAGCAAGGATGGAAGGGTGAGAGTGTGTATAATCCATGGACTCAACATTAGTCATAAAGAACTCACATACTTATTGCAAAAATTTACAAGTCATCAAAAATCTCGGCACTACGCGCATGCTCCTAGGGGGATAGATTGGTAGGAAAAGACCATCGCTCGTCCCCGACCGCCACTCATAAGGAGGACAATCAAATAACACCTCATGTTTCAAATTTGTTACATAACGTTTACCATATGTGCATGCTACGGGACTTGCAAACTTCAACACAAGCATTCCTAAATTTCACAACTACTCAATTAGCACGACTTTGATATTATTACTTCCATATCTCAAAACAATCATCAAGCAACAAACTTCTCTTAGTATTCAAAACACTCATAAGAAAATTTTACTAATCTTGAATACCTAGCATATTAGGATTTTAAGCAAATTACCATGCTATTTAATACTCTAAAAATAATCTAAGTGAATCATGAGAGATCAATAGTTTCTATAAAACAAATCCACCACCGTGCTCTAAAAGATATATGTGAAGTACTAGAGCAAAACTATATAACTCAAAAGATATAAGTCAAGCACATAGAGTATTCTAAAAAATTCCAAATCATGTATGGATCTCTCAAAAGGTGTGTAAAACAAGGATGATTGTGGTAAATAAAAAGTAAATACTCAAATCATACAATACGCTCCAAGCAAAACACATATCATGTGGCGAACAAAAATATAGCTCCAAGTAAAGTTACCGATAGAAGTAGACGAAAGAGGGGATGCCTTCCGGGGCATCCCCAAGCTTTGGCTTTTAGGTGTCCTTAGATTATCTTGGGGGTTACATGGGCATCCCCAAGCTTAGGCTCTTGCCACTCCTTGTTCCATAATCCATCAAATCTTTACCCGAAACTTGAAAACTTCACAACACAAAACTCAAAGTAGAAAATCTCGTGAGCTCCGTTAGTGAAAGAAAACAAAAGACCACTTTAAGGTACTGTAATGAACTCATTCTTTATTTATATTGGTGTTAAACCTACTGTATTCCAACTTCTCTATGATTTATAAACTATTTTACTAGCCATAGATTCATCAAAATAAGCAAACAACATACGAAAAACAGAATCTGTCAAAAACAGAACAGTCTGTAGTAATCTGTAGCTAGCGCAAGATATGGAACCCCAAAAATTCTAAAATAAATTTCTGGACGTGAGGAATTTATCTATTAATCATCTTCAAAAAGAATTAACTAAATATCACTTTCCACATAAAAATGGCAGCAGTTCTCGTGAGCGCTAAAGTTTCTGTTTTTTACAGGAAGTGTAACAAGACTTTCCCCAAGTCTTCCCAACGGTTCTACTTGGCACAAACACTAATTAAACATAAAAAACACAACCAAAAAAGAGGCTAGATAAATTATTTATTACTAAACAGGATAAAAAAGCAAGGAATAAAAATAAAATTGGGTTGCCTCCCAACAAGCGCTATCGTTTAACGCCCCTAGCTAGGCATAACAAGCAAGGATAGATCTAGGTATTGCCATCTTTGGTAGGCAATCCATAAGTGGATCTCATAATAGATTCATAAGGTAATTTAATTTTCTTTCTAGGAAAGTGTTCCATGCCTTTCCTTAATGGAAATTGGAATCTAATATTTCCTTCCTTCATATCAATAATAGCACCAATCGTTCTAAGGAAAGGTCTACCAAGAATAATAGGACATGACGGATTGCAATCTATGTCAAGAACAATAAAATTTATGGGCACATAATTCCTATTTGAAACAATAAGAACATCATTAATTCTTCCCATAGGTTTCTTAATAGTGGAATCTGCAAGGTGCAAGTTTAGAGAGCAATCATCAAAATTACGGAAACCTAACAAATCACACAAAGTCTTTGGAATCGTGGAAACACTAGCACCCAAATCACATAAAGCATAGCATTCATGATCTTTAATTTTAATTTTAATAGTTGGTTCCCACTCATCATAAAGTTTTCTAGGGATAGAAACTTCTAATTCAAGTTTTTCTTCATAAGATTGCATCAAGGCATCAACGATATGTTTAGTAAACGCTTTATTTTGACTATAAGCGTGAGGAGAATTTAGCACGGATTGTAACAAGGAAATACAATCAATCAAAGAGCAATTTTCATAGTTAAATTCCTTGAAATCCATAATAGTGGGTTTAGCAACATCTAGGGTTTTAATTTCTTCCATACCACTTTTATCAATTTTAGCATCAAGATCAAAAAAAAATCCGAATTCTTGGAACGCCTTCCAGGTAAAGGTGGATCATAATCAGTCCCATCATTATCAAGATTAATATTGCAAAACAAAGATTTAATATGGGACACATCAATAACTTTTAGATCTTCATCTTAATTTTCATAGGAACTAGAAGACCACGCTCTTATAAAGGCATCTTTCTTAGCAAGCATCCTAGCGATTCTTTCTTTGCACTCATCAATGGAAATTCTCATGGCTTTGAGAGACTCATTGATATCATGCTTAGGTGGAATAGATCTAAGTTTCAAAGAGTCAACATCAAGAGAAATCCTATCAACGTTCCTAGCCAACTCATCAATCTTAAGCAATTTTTCTTCAATCATAGCATTGAAACTCTTTTGTGAAGTAATACATTCTTTAATATTAGATTCAAAATCAGAGGGCATATTATTATAATTTCCATAAGAATTGTTGTAGCAATTACCATAATTATTAGAGGGGTTACTAGGATAAGGCCTAGGATTGAAATTTCCTCTATATGCGTTGTTACCAAAATTGTTCCTACCAACAAAATTCACATCCATAGGTTCATTATTATTCTCAATCAAAGTAGACAAGGGCATATCATTAGGATCAGAAGAAACACTCATACTAGCAAATAAGTTCATCCATCTTTCCACTCAAAACATTAATTTCTTCTATCGCATGCACCTTTTTATTAGTAGATCTTTCAGTATGCCATTGAGAATAATTAACCATAATATTATCTAGGAGTTTAGTAGCTTCTCCTAAAGTGATTTCCATAAAAGTGCCTCCCGTGGCCGAATCTAAAAGATTTCTAGAAGCAAAATTCAATCCGGCATAAAATTTTTGTATAATCATCCACAAATTTAAACCATGAGTAGGGCAATTATGTATCATTAGTTTCATTCTCTCCCAAGCTTGTGCAACATGTTCATGATCAAGTTGCTTAAAATTCATAATATCATTTCTAAGAGAGATGATCTTAGCGGGAGGAAAATACTTAGAGATAAAAGCATCTTTGCACTTGTTCCATGAATCAATACTATTTTTAGGCAAAGAAGAAAACCAAGCTTTAGCACGATCTCTATGCGAAAAAGGAAATAGCTTCAATTTAACAATATCATTATCCACATCTTTCTTATTTTGCATATCACACAAATCAAGGAAGCTATTTAGATGGGTAGCGGCATCTTCACTAGGAAGGCCGGAAAACGGATCTTTCATGACAAGATTCAGCAAAACAGTATTAATTTCACAAGATTCAGCATCGGTAAGAAGAGCAATCGGAGTGCTAATAAAATCATTGTTGTTGGTATTGGTGAAGTCACACAATTTAGTGTTATCTTGAGCCATCGTGACAAGCAAGCAAACTAACACACAAGCAAACAAAAAGCAAGCGGGCAAAATGAGGCAAATAGAGAAAGAGAGGGAGGATAGAGAGAGAGGGCGAATAAAACAGTAAGGGTGAAGTGGGGGAGAGGAAAACGAGAGGCAAATGGCAAATAATGTAATGCGGGAGATAAGGTACGTGATGGGTACTTGGTATGTTGACTTTTGCGCAGACCTCCCCGACAACGGTGCCAGAAATCCTTCTTGCTACCTCTTGAGCACTGCGTTGGTTTTCCCTAAAGAGGAAGGGATGATGCAGCAAAGTAGCATAAGTATTTCCCTCGGTTTTGAGAACCAACGTATCAATCTAGTAGGAGGCTACGCGCCAGTCCCTCGCACCTGCACAAAACAAAATAAATCATCGCAACCAACGCGATAAGGGGTTGTCAATCCCTACACGGCCACTTATGAGAGTGAGATCTGATAGATATAATATTTTTGGTATTTTTGTGATAAAGATGCAAAGTAAAGTAAAAGCAAAGTAATAAGCAAAGGAAATAACTAAGTAGTGGGAGATTAATATGATGAAGATAGACCCGGGAGCCATAGGTTTCACTAGTGGCTTCTCTCGAGAGCATAAGTATTCTACGGTGGGTGAACAAATTACTGTTGAGCAATTGACAGAATTGAGCATAGTTATGAGAATATCTAGGCATGATCATGTATATAGGCATCACGTCCGAGACAAGTAGACCGACTCCTTCCTGCAACTACTACTATTACTCCATTCATCGACCGCTATCCAGCATGCATCTAGAGTATTAAGTTAAAAACAGAGTAACGCCTTAAGCAAGATGACATGATGTAGAGGGATGAACTCATGCAATATGATGAAAACCCCATCTTGTTATCCTCGATGGCAACAATACAATACGTGCCTTGCTGCCCCTACTGTCACTAGGAAAGGACACCGCAAGATTGAACCCAAAGCTAAGCACTTCTCCCATTGCAAGAAAGATCAATCTAGTAGGCCAAACCAAACTAATAATTCGAAGAGACTTGCAAAGATAACCAATCATACATAAAAGAATTCAGAGAAGATTCAAATATTGTTCATAGATAGACTTGATCATAAACCCACAATTCATCGGTCTCAACAAACACACCGCAAAAAGAAGATTACATCGAATAGTTCTCCACAAGAGAGGGGGAGAACATTGTATTGAGATCCAAAAAGAGAGAAGAAGCCATCTAGCTACTAACTATGGACCCGTAGGTCTGAGGTGAACTACTCACACTTCATCGGAGGGGCTATGGTGTTGATGTAGAAGCCCTCCGTGATCGATGCCCCCTCCGACAAAGCTCCGGAACAAGCCCCAAGATGGGATCTCGTGGATACAGAAAGTTACGGCGGTGGAATTAGGGTTTTGGCTCCGTATCTGATCATTTGGGGGTACGTAGGTATATATAGGAGGAAGGAGTACATCGGTGGAGCAACAGGCGGCCCACGAGGGTGGAGGGCACGCCTAGGGGGGGTAGGCGCGCGCCCCTACCTCATGGCCTCCTCTTTTGTGTCTTGACGTAGGGTCCAAGTCTCCTGGGTCTTGTTCGTTGATAAAATCACATTCCCGAAGGTTTCATTCCGTTTGGACTCCGTTTGATATTCCTTTTCTTCGAAACCCTAAAACAGGCAAAAAACAGCAATTCTGGGCTGGGCCTTCAGTTAATAGGTTAGTCCCAAAAATATTATAAAAGTGGATAATAAAGCCCAATAATGTCCAAAACAGTAGATAATATAGCATGGAGCAATAAAAAATTATAGATACGTTGGAGACGTATCAATCAACAGCAGGTTCAATTTCTATATCATTATCATTGCTAGGTTGAGCATCATCATGAACATTATCACTAACATTATCACTAGTTTCAGGTTCATTACCAGATTGTGTTTCAGCATCAGAAATACAAATATCATTTGGATTCTCAGGTGTTTCAGCAATAGGTTCACTAGAAGCATGCAAAGTCCTATCATTTTTCTTTTTCTTCCTTTTAGAAGGACGAGGTGCATCTATATTATTCTCTGAGAATCTTGCTCAATTCTCTTAGGATGGCCTTCAGGATACAAAGGTTCCTGAGTCATTCTACCAGTTCTAGTGGCCACTCTAACAACATAATCATTATTCTTACTATTCAATTCAATGAGAAATCATTTTGAGCCTTAAGTACTTGTTCTACTTGAGTGGTAACCATAGAAGCATGTTTACTAATAATTTTAAGTTCACCTTTGACATTAGCCATATAATCACCCAAGTGTTCAAGCATATTTGAATTGTATTTCAATTGTCTACCAAAATAAGCATTAAAATCTTCTTGCTTAACCATAAATTTATCAAACTCATCTAATGTGACGCCCCAAGACCGATGCTCGAGAAGACTTCCATAGGTTTCGGGTGTCTCCGTGTGTTTCATTTTTGCTTGCTCCTTTTATTTTTGCATTGCATCATGTCATCATGCCATCATGTCATAAATCTTTTGCATCTCAACTAAATAAATTGTGTGGATCTTCGATCCATTTAAATCAAGGGAAGAGTGACTTCTCTTTATTACATATCCACCTAATATTTAGGGAGCTATTATAAATATTCCATTATTTTGGAATCGCCAAAACACACTTGCAAGTAATTCCCCATGCCTTTGTTATCTCACATCTTGACCTCAAATTTTGCCATATTTTTCTTTCATCGCTTTCTCGATCTCCACAAAAATCCAAACATTTTTGGACCTTCCTAACCCTCACTTCCTATTCAAACCATTTGATTTTAAATCAAATGAGTTTGAATTTAAAACTTTCAAAAATGCCCACTCCATTTTTCTTGGAACATGCGCATTTTTGCGAGTCCGTGAAAATTACTCCCATGCCCAAATTCCATCCATACCCTCTCTTCCTATTTTTCTTCTTCCATCTATTTTCTTTTCTCTTTTGGTTAAGAGAAGAGAGTAGAGAGAGAGAGAGAGCCCAGCTCAACCGAAGCCCATCCAGCCAGCAGGCCTCTAGCCACTTCCCTCTCCCTAGGCCGGCCTCCAAGGCCCATCTTGCTTCCCGGCCTCTAAGGCCCAGCCCGCGCGCCCCTAACCCTAGGCCCCGACCACTCTCTCTCGGTCTCTCCCCTCGACCCCCTCTCTTTCCCTCGCGCCCCCAGGAACCCAGCGCATCGCGCCAGATCCCCTCGCTCTCGCACCCGTGTGCCTCCAGTGCCAGAACCTGCGGTCCGCCCTCGCCGGAGAAGTGAACCAGGCCGGAGCCTGCTCGCCGCCGCCGGCCTTCGCCTCGCCGCACTGCCCCAGGACGTTGCTCCCCTGTCATCTCCAGCGCCGCACCACCGGAGCTGCTCCTTCCCCGCGACCCCGAGCCCCAAGTGCCGCCTCGTCTCCTTTGCTACGACCGCACCTCGCCTGCGACTTCTCCACACCGGCGACCTCCATCGAGCCTCCCTGCTTCGCCCGGCCGCCGCGCCACCATGCTCCAGCGCCGCCTCAAGCTCATCTTCCTTGACCTACATGCCGCCCTGGAGTCCCTCGCCTGCTGCTGCACGGTCCAGCCTAATGCTTCTCCTTTCGCTGCCATGGACATCCACCCCGCCTGCCTCCTCCCGTCGGCCCTCTGCCTGCTGACGATCTGCCATCTCCGGCCGCCTGCTGTGCTCCACCTTCCTGCTCGAGCTCCCTCCCTTGCTGCCTATTCTCGTTGACGTGAAGACTGCAACTGCAGCACCCTTGGGCGCCAAGTTCCTCTTCCGGACCCGTCAAGTGTACGACGACTCGGGTGCGACCACGTGCATTTGTCAAGTACCCTGGAACCACTGACGCCTTCAAGACCGACAAGTCTAACTAGTTCCGATGCCCCAAGAACGACTACGCGATGTTGCGTCAAGTACCTAAACCGTGTCTCCGGAATCGCCAAGACCGTCCTGAATATTGCCAAGTACCACTTTGATTCCGGAACGCGACAAGTACCACGACGCCCGGAGTCCTCGGATCCGTCAAGTTCCACCATGAGATGTACAACTACCATCGACCTCGAAGACCTCGGATTCACCAAGTTCCCATGATGACAAGTGTGACCCTTCGGATGCGCCAAGTTCGTCTACACAAAAACGCCTCATGTCGGCAAGACCTGCAAGTCGGACCCCGAACGATCGACGTCCCAAAGATGTTGGATTCATCAAGTACCTCTCCGAAACGAACGTGAACGACTACCGTCGCAAGAACGGGACCGGAAAGTCCGAAGACCCCAAGTACCACGACATCGTTAACATGAACGTCTACGGAAACTCGTGCAACGATAGACATGTACCACTACCGTCACCGAGATCGCGAGAACCTCTACCATCGACCCTAGAGCGTGTGAGAACGACTACTTCCACTACCGCTGTCACGAGAACATCTACTTCCTCTAATTTGTACCGAACGAGAACTGTCCCGCTTGCACGCTTCAAAGGTATAACCTCGAGACGACGTCCGTGAAAGAATGCTTGCGATGTTTCAGATGCTCGTGTTTGCACCGTGCCCAAATTGTCGCTCATTTCCTTGTCGCCAAATCATGGGACACCCGGAATCCGGGAGCGCCCCACAATCTTTTGCACGCATCCGCATACTTCTCCTTTGCATCGGTATCTCAATCGAGTTACCGGAACCGGAACGTTGCCGTGGAACCATTTTCGTTATTGTTGCCGTGGCACCCCTTTTACTTTCCACCAGGTGGCCAATGCTTCATAATGTTCTTATCAACTTTTTCATAAAAAATTGCATAAACTTGCACATGTCATCCGCATCATGTTAACAACATCAAGAATGTTTAAAATTGTTGTTGGTATTAATTTGCTAAAGGCATATGGGGATTTACCGGATTTGTTGTTTATTATATCTGGCCCCATTTAAATTGTTTAGATGGTATAGTTTTGTTGTGTTTCACCACTTGACATGCTTAACAACATTTAATATTGGTGAGTACATAACCGAGAGAGAACTAAATAATTGATGTGGTGTTCCATCTATATGCAACTCGTTGCATATTGGGCTCCACTTAACTTGTAGTTTTGTTTGTGCACTTTGCCATGCCATGCTTCATTAAACCGGACATGCATCATACTTGATTGTGCATCATACCATGTTTATGTGGTGGTTGTTTACTATGTTGTTTGCTTCTTTCCGGTGTTGCTTCTTCGGGTTAGTTCCGATAACGTTGTGTATGTGAGGATCCGTTGGCTATGTCCGTTTGTCTTCTTCATGGACTCGTTCTTCTTCCTTGTGGGATCTCAGGCAAGATGACCATACCCTCAAAATCACTTCTATCTTTGCTTGCTAGATGCACGCTCTATTGCTATGCCTATGCTGCGATACCTACCACTTGCTTATCATGCCTCCCATATTGCCATGTCAAACCTCTAACCCACCTTGTCCTAGCAAACCGTTGTTTGGCTATGTTACCGCTTTGCTCAGCCCCTCTTATAGCGTTGTTAGTTGCAGGTGAAGATTGGAGCTTGTTACATGTTTGGAACATGGTTATTTTGTTGGGATATGATACGTCTCTGTCGTATCTACTTTTCCAAACACTTTTGCCCTTGTTTTGGATGCTAACTTGTATGATTTGAATGGAACTAACCCGGACTGACGCTGTTTTCAGCAGAATTGCCATGGTGTTGTTTTATGCGCAGAAAAAATATATTCTCAGAATGACCTGAAACTCCACGGAACATCTTAGAAAAAACAATAAAAAATCCTCGCCAAAGATGAAGACCAGGGGGCCCACACCCTTCTCACGAGGGTGGGGGGCGCCCCCCTAGGGCGCGCCCCCCTATCTCGTGGGCCCCCTGGAAACCCTCCGACGCCAACTCCAACTCTATATATTGAGTTTCCATGAGAAAAAATAAGAGAGAAGAAATCATCGCGTTTTACGATACGGAGCCGCCGCCAAGCCCTAAAACCTCTCGGGAGGGCTGATCTGGAGTCCGTTCGGGGCTCCGGAGAGGGGGATTCATCGCCGTCTTCATCATCAACATCCTCCATCAACAATTTCATGATGCTCACCGCCGTGCGTGAGTAATTGCATCGTAGGCTTGCTGGACGGTGATGGGTTGGATGAGATTTATCATGTAATCGAGTTAGTTTTGTTAGGGTTTGATCCCTAGTATCCATTATGTTCTGAGATTGATGTTGCTATGACTTTGCTATGCTTAATGCTTGTCACTAGGGCCCGAGTGCCATGATTTCAGATCTGAACCTATTATGTTTTCATGAATATATGTGAGTTCTTGATCCTATCTTGCAAGTCTATAGTCACCTACTATGTGTTATGATCCGGCAACCCCGGAGTGACAATAATCGGGACCACTCCCGGTGATGACCATAGTTTGAGGAGTTCATGTATTCACTATGTGCTAATGCTTTGTTCCGGTTCTCTATTAAAAGGAGGCCTTAATATCCCTTAGTTTCCAATAGGACCCCGCTGCCACGGGAGGGTAGGACAAAAGATGTCATGCAAGTTCTTTTCCATAAGCACGTATGACTATATACGGAATACATGCCTGCATTACATTGATGAATTGGAGCTAGTTCTGTGTACCCTATGTTATGACTGTTACATGATGAACCGCATCCGGCATAATTATCCATCACTGATCCGGTGCCTACGAGTTTTCCATATACTGGTTCTCGCTTATTTACTTTCCCGCTGCTACTGTTACAATCACTAGAAAATACCAAAAACATTACTTTTGCTGTCTTTACTTTTGTTGCTGCTACCACCACTATCATATTACTTTGCTACTAAACACTTTGCTACAGATACTAAGTTTCCAGGTGTGGTTGAATTGACAACTCAGCTGCTAATACTTGAGAACATTCTTTGGCTCCCCTTGTGTCGAATCAATAAATTTGGGTTGAATACTCTACCCTCGAAAGTTGTTGCGATCCCCTATACTTGTGGGTTATCAAGACTAATTTCTGGCGCCGTTGCCGGGGAGCATAGCTCTATTCTTTGAGTCACTTGGGATTTATATCTGCTGGACACTATGAAGAACTTGAGAGATCCAAAAACCAAGATCTATCCCTCAACTACGAGGGGAGGTAAGGAACTGTCATCTAGCTCTGCACTTGATTCACCTTCTGTTATGAGTAAGTTTGGGACACCTACACCTGCTTCTGCTATTCGTTCTGATATGTCGCATGTTATTGATGATGCCACTTCTGCTATGCATGATACTTATGATGAAACTGCTTCTATGTTTGATACTACTGTGCCCCTTAGTGAATTTCTTGATGAACAAATTGTTAGGGCTAGAGAAAGAGAAATTATTGAATCTGAATACGATGATGATAGTGATGATGAAAATATGCCTGTTATTCCCGAGGGTTATTTATTTAATCAAGATGATTCTTTAGCTATTTTAGCTTGCAGAGATATATATGAGCTTAAGAGGTTATTAATTAAATGGTACAAAGAATCACTTAGAGATAAAATGAAACCCGACCCTGCTTTTGCTACTTCACCTATATGTGTTCCTGATAAGGATTATGAATTCTCTGTTGATCCTGATATAATTACTTTGGTTGAATCTGATCTGTTTTATGGCTATGAATCTGAAACTGTTGTGGCACATCTTACTAAGCTAAATGATATAGCTGCCCTGTTTACTAATGATGAGAGATCACGTTACTTCTATATACTCAAAATATTTCTGTTCTCATTAAAGGGTGATGCTAAGATATGGTTTAATTCTCTTGATCCTGGTTGTGTGCGTAGTCCCCATGATATGATTTATTACTTCTCTGCTAAATATTTCCCTGCTCATAAGAAACAAGCTGCTTTGAGGGAAATATACAACTTCATGCAAATTAAAGAAGAGAGTCTCCCACAAGCTTGGGGGAGGCTTCTCAAGTTACTTAATGCTTTGTCTGATCATCCTCTTAAGAAACCTGAAATACTTGATATCTTTTATAATGGACTAACCGATGCTTCCAGAGATTACCTGGATAGTTGTGCTAGTTCTCTTTTCAGGGAAAGAACACCGGATGAAGCTGAAATTCTACTGAATAATATGTTGACAAATGAAAATAATGGGGCATCTCCTGAGCCAGCCCTGCCCCAATTACTGAGCCTATTCTTAAACCAACTCCGAAGAAGAGAGGTATTCTATTTCTCAGTCCCGAAGATATGCAAGAGGCAAAGAAATCTATGAAAGAAAAAGGTATTAAAGCTGAAGACGTTAAGAATTTACCTCCTATTGAAGAAATACATGGTCTTAATATACCACCTGTTGAAGAAACATATGATCTTAATTATTTGTTTACTAAAGAACCTCCTGATCCCGATATCCCGACACAGGTAGTAAAGGTAAACTCTCTCTATAGATATGATAAAGCTGAAGTTCCTCCTAAAATTGCTAGTCAGTGCTTGGATGAGTTTTATAACTTTATGTTTAAGCAAGACGACTTCAATGCTTATTTTGGTAGACAATTAAAAGAAAATGCTTATATGATTAGATGTTTGGGTGATTATATGGCTAATATTAAAGGTGAACTTAAACTTTTTTAGCAAACATGCTTCTATGGTTAGCACTCAAGTAGAACAAGTACTTAAAGCTCAAAAAGAAGTGCTTAACGAAATGAATAGTAAGAAAAATGATTATGCTATTAGAGTGGCTACTAGAACTGGTAGAATAACTCAGGAACTTTTGTATCATGAAGGCCACCCTAAGAGAATCGAGCAAGATTCTCAAAGAAATAATATTGATGTTCCTAGTTCTTCTAAAAAGAAGAAGAAGAAAAATGATAGAAATGTGCAAACTTCTAGTGAACCTATGTTGAACCACCTGATAATCCAAATGATATCTCTATGTCTGATGCTGAAACACAATCTGGTAATGAACATGTACCTAGTAAAAATATTAATGATAATGTTCATGATGATGCTCAACCTAGTAATGATAATGATGTAAAAATTGAACCTGCTGTTGATCTTGATAACCCACAATCAAAGAATCAACGTTACGATAAAAGAGACTTCGTTGCTAGGAAACATGGTAAAGAAAGGGAACCTTGGGTTCAGAAACCCATGCCTTTTCCTCCGAAACCATCTAAGAAAAAGGATGACGAGGATTTTGAGCGCTTTGCTGAAATGATTAGGCCTATCTTTTTGCGTATGAAATTAACTGATGTGCTCAAAGCAAATCCTTATGCTAAATATATGAAGGATATCATTACTAATAAAAGAAAGATACCGGAAGCTGAAATTTCCACCATGCTTGCTAATTATACTTTTAAGGGTGGAATACCAAAGAAACTTGGAGATCCCGGAGTACCTACTATACCTTGCTCCATTAAAAGAAATTATATTAAAACTTCTTTATGTGATCTTGGTATTTGCAAATGGCCGATAAATCAACTGCTATACCTGTCGGTATTTGTGAGAATGTGCCTGTTGTGGTTGCAAACGTTACTATTTTAACGGACTTTGTTATACCTGATATTCCCGAGGATGATAGTATGTCTATTATTCTTGGAAGACCTTTTCTTAATACTGCAGGGGCTGTTATTGATTGCAACAAAGTCAATGTCACTTTTCATGTTAATGGTAATGAGCATACAGTACACTTTCTGAGGAAACAACCTCAAGTTCATAGTATCAACTCTATTGGAAAAATTCCATCGATTATATTTGGAGGTTTTGAATTTCCTCTTCCTACTGTCAAGAAGAAATATGATATACTTATTATAGGGGATGTGCATATCCCCGTTGAGGTAACTTAGTGTTATTCGAAATTTCTCCGATTTCATGATTATCGGAATGGGTTTGTTAACAAGACTTGATCAACCTTGTTAGTGGATTCTTTTTGATGAGCATGAGATGGATGAAACTAGAAGCACAAACTTCTGTACCCCACTTTTACTTTCTGTTATTTATATTAAATAAAGTAAAAGTAGTATTTTATGTCTGTTTCCTGACTTATCTGTGCAATATAAAAATATCCCGAAAATAAAAGTCCTTAGAATGCCATGCCAATTTAATATGATTTTTTGGGGAATATTTGAGGATTTACTGTGCAAAAATTACCGCGGGAGGAGCTGCCACCTGGCCACGAGGGTGGTGGGCAACCCCCCCCCCATATAGGGCGTGCCCCCTGCCTCGGGGGCCCACGATGGCCCTCCTCCACTTATCCCAGCACCCATCTTCTTCCTCTATCTCACACAAACCCGAAAAACCAACTCAAGCACGAGTTCCAGCCACTTTTGCTATGATTTTCGATCTCCTTCCTCAAAGCACCTCTCGCAAAACTGCTTGGGGAGATTGTTCCTTGGTATGTGACTCCTCCATTGGTCCAATTAGTTTTTGTTCTAGTGCTTTATTCGTTGCAAATTTGTGCTGCATAGGTGACCATGTTCTTGAGCTTGCATGTCAAATTTATATGGTTCCAAGTAGTTCTAATGCTTGATATAGGCTCTAGGCACTTGTAGGAGTAGTTGTTATAAATATTATTGAAGTTGGTTCATTTTTGTTTGAAGTTACTAAAAATTTCAGATTGTTTCAGAAAAATAATGAGGAGATTTTTGAGGGGCTCATCGAGCCAAAGCTCGAAGGAAAAGGCACCGAAGCCTAAGTATAATCTGCCACGCACCGCGGAGATTCGGGCGTGTGAATGGCCTTCTGAAGATTTCTTGAGAGCAGCCGGTATCTATGAAGATTTTCATAATTGGCTCACAATGCAGGCCTCACCGCTTTTCTCCACGACCAATGCGATCAGTATCTCTTACTCACAAATACCTTTGTGCAAAACTTTCATTTTCATTCTAGGAACTCACCACCTACGGTGAAGTTTCATTTATATGATGAGCATAAGGAGAGGTCACTTTATGATTTCTGTCGGATTTGTTTAGTCCCTTTTGAGGGCAAGACAGAAGAACCACATCATGATGATGTGGCTGGGTTTATTGATAATATCACTGTAGGAGAAACCAGGAAGGTTTCCGACGCACGAATCACTAGCATACATTTTCCTGTTTTGCGTTACTTTGCATTATTTGCTAGTCGTTGTTTAATTGGACGCGGAAATTCTGGAAACCTTAGTATCCCTGATTTAATTATTCTGCTCCAAGGTTTATATAGTGATAACACTTTTAGTTTGGGCGGTATTATTGCTAGACGGTTAAATATGAACCGTACTAAGGGCCCCATCTTTGGAGGCATCTATGCCACACTCCTAGCTGCACATTTTAACATACCTATTAGGCATGCTGAGAAGGAAGAAAAGGTGTTGCCCCGTGTTTATCTAGATCATAAAAGTATGGTGGCACATGATTTTATTGTTAAAAATAGGACAGAGGAGCTTAAATATCAATTGTTCTTTAATAAACATCATCCTGAGACTATTACCTTGCCTGCTCCTTCTTTGTTTGATTTGACTGCAGGCACGTACCTTGTTCCGTTGACGGCTATTCACGCCTACCGGAACCCTGCACCAGTCGAGGAGCCAGAACAGAAACCACAAGATGAGCCTCCACGACAATCTGTTTATTCTTGGGATCCAGAGATGACTGTCAGCCAGTGACAGTCAGAGTCTTCTTCTTCATCACAGTATGATCCCAACTATTCTTCGTCGCAGTATGACCCCAACAACTATTATTATGGATATCCGCCAGGCCAGCCGTGGCCATAGACAACTTAGGCCAAAAGCCTAAGCTTGGGGGAGTACGTATTTCTCACTGACATTACATTTATGTTCACACACACTCATTACTAGATGTCGGTGCTCATACTTTTTCACTGTATTATCCATGCTAGTTTATTTTCTTTTTCCTGCTTTCTTCTTGTGTGTTTGTTAAACCTTAAGAAAAACAAAAATAAAATAGTAGTAGTTTATTTTTCTGCTGTAGTAGTAATGATTAAAAAGAAAACCCAAAATATTTTCATGTTCTTCTTTTGCTTGTTGGGAGCTTTCCCGTGTAAATAGTTTTACTTCTTTTCTTTTCTTTGGGGGTCCGTAGGAGAAGACCATAATTAAATTGTTGAACTGGCTTTTATATGCATTATTGTTGATTTAACCAAGAGCCCATATTGCTTTGTCTTCTCCTGTTTATTGAATGCTCGCAGATTCCAGCTTAGTCCAATGCACGTGCACTCTTATAATTATTCACACCGTTCGGTCGTGCAAGTGAAAGGCAATTACGATGATATATGATGGACTGACTGAGATGAGAAAAGCTGGTATGAACTCGACCTCTTTTGTTTTTGTAAATATGATGAGTCCCTCGTTCTTGATTCAGCTTATTATGAATAAACATGTTTGCAATGACAATTAGAGATCATAGTTGCTTGTGCCATGCTTGATTAGCTATGAGTTATAATGATTTACCTTGTGTGCCAACATGCTATTGAGATGATTATGATGTGGTATGATGGGGTGGTATCCTCTTTTGAATGATTTAAGTGACTTGACTTGGCACATGTTCACGCATGTAGTTGAAACAAATCAACATAGCCTTCACGATATTTATGATCATGGTGGATTATATCCTACTCATGCTTGCATCCAATGTTTATTAATTTGAATGCATGTACATGGCTGTTGTCGCTCTCTAGTTGGTCGCTTCCCAGTCTTTTGCTAGCCTTCACTTGTACTAAGCGGGAATACTACTTGTGCATCCAATCCCTTAAACCCCAAAGTTATTCCAGATGAGTCCACTATACCTTCCTATATGCGGTATCTACCTGCCGTTCCAAGTAAATTTGTATGTGCCAAACTCTAAACCTTCAAATAATCATTCTGTTTTGTATGCTTGAATAGCTCATGTATCAACAAAGGTTGTTCTTATCTTCCGTGTTAGGCGGGTTATTCTCAAGAGGAGTGGACTCCGCTCCTCACTCACGAGAAAATGGCTGGTCACCGGGATGCCCAGTCCCATGCTTTATGCAAACTAAATCAAAATTATTTGCAAACAAAACTCCCCCTGGGACCTGATGTATGTTGGAGGCACTCGTTGTTTCGAGCAAGCCATGGATTGATGCTTGTTGGTGGAGGGGAGTATAAACTTTACCATTCTGTTTGGGAACCGCCTATAATGTGTTTAGCATGGAAGATATCGCCATCTCTTAGTTGTTACATTGACAATGAAAGTATAACGCTCAAAATACAATTTATCTCTATTGCAAAACCGAGCTCTGGCACCTCTACAAATCCCTGCTTCCCTCTGCGAAGGGCCTATCTATTTACTTTTATGTTGAGTCATCACCTTCTTATTAAAAAGCACTACCTGGAGAGCGCAGCCATCATTTGCATCCATCACTGTTAATTTATATTGGGTATGACTATGATTGGATCTCTTTTACCATGAATTACAATGTCTAGTCAGTCCTTGATCTTTAAAGGTGCTCTGCATTTATGTTTTGCGGTCTCAGAAAGGGCTAGCGAGATACCATCTTGTTATATCATATTATGATTGTTTTGATAAAGTGTTGTCATCCGAGATTTATTATTATGACTTGCTAGTTGATTATGCTATTGATATGGGTAATTGTGAGACCTAAGAATTATTGCAAGTATGGTTAGTTATGATCTATGCTGAAAACTTGAATGCTGGCTTGACATAATTACAACAACAAGAGCAAACAGAGTTTGTAAAAGTTTTTCTTTCTTTCAGTTTGTCAACTGAATTGCTTGAGGACAAGCAAGGGTTTAAGCTTGGGGGAGTTGATACGTCTCTGTCGTATCTACTTTTCCAAACACTTTTGCCCTTGTTTTGGACTCTAACTTGTATGATTTGAATGAAACTAACCCGGACTGGCGCTGTTTTCAGCAGAATTGCCACGGTGTTGTTTTATGTGCAGAAAACAAATATTCTCGGAATGACCTGAAACTCCACGGAACATCTTAGAAAAAACAATAAAAAATCCTCGCCAAAGATGAAGACCAGGGGGCCCACACCCTTCTCACGAGGGTGGGGGGCGCCCCCCAGGGCGCGCCCCTACCTCGTGGGCCCCCTGGAAACCCTCCGACGCCAACTCCAACTCTATATATTGAGTTTCGATGAGAAAAAAAATAAGAGAGAAGAAATCATCGCGTTTTACGACACGGAGCTGCCGCCAATCCCTAAAACCTCTCGGGAGGGCTGATCTGGAGTCCGTTCGGGGCTCCGGAGAGGGGGATTCGTCATTGTCGTCATCATCAACCATCCTCCATCACCAATTTCATGATGCTCACCGCCGTGCGTGAGTAATTGCATCGTAGGCTTGCTGGACGGTGATGGGTTGGATGAGATTTATCATGTAATCGAGTTAGTTTTGTTAGGGTTTGATCCCTAGTATCCATTATGTTCTGAGATTGATGTTGCTATGACTTTGCTATGCTTAATGCTTGTCACTAGGGCCCGAGTGCCATGATTTCAGATCTGAACCTATTATGTTTTCATGAATATATGTGAGTTCTTGATCCTATCTTGCAAGTCTATAGTCACCTACTATGTGTTATGATCCGGCAACCCCGAAGTGACAATAATCGGGACCACTCCCGGTGATGACCATAGTTTGAGGAGTTCATGTATTCACTATGTGCTAATGCTTTGTTCCGGTTCTCTATTCAAAGGAGGCCTTAATATCCCTTAGTTTCCAATAGGACCCCGCTGCCACGGAAGGGTAGGACAAAAGATGTCATGCAAGTTCTTTTCCATAAGCACGTATGACTATATACGGAATACATGCCTACATTACATTGATGAATTGGAGCTAGTTCTGTGTCACCCTATGTTATGACTGTTACATGATGAACCACATCCGGCATAATTATCCATCATTGATCCGGTGCCTACGAGTTTTCCATATACTGGTTCGCTCATTTACTTTCCCGCTGCTACTGTTACAATCACTACAAAATACCAAAAACATTACTTTTGCTGTCTTTACTTTTGTTGCCGCTACCACCACTATCATATTACTTTGCTACTAAATAATTTTCTGCAGATACTAAGTTTCCAGGTTTGGTTGAATTGACAACTCAGCTGCTAATACTTGAGAATATTCTCTGGCTCCCCTTGTGCCGAATCAATAAATTTGGGTTGAATACTCTACCCTCGAAAGCTGTTGCGATCCCCTATACTTGTGGGTTATCAGGATATCACAATATCTCTTGTTTATATTAATGCATCTATATACTAGGTAAAGGGTGGAAGGCTCGGCCTTATGCCTGGTGTTTTGTTCCACTCTTGCCGCCCTAGTTTCCGTCATATCAGTGTTATGTTCCCGGATTTTGCGTTCCTTACACGGTTGGGTTATAATGGGAACCCCTTGACAGTTCACTTTGAATAAAACTCCTCCAGCAAGGCCCAACATTGGTTTTACCATTTGCCACCTAGCCTTTTCTTTCCCTTGGGCAGGCCTGCCCAAGGGTCATCTTTATTTAACCCCCCCGGGCCAGTGCTCCTCTGAGTGTTGGTCCAACTAAGCAATGTCCGGGGCTACCAGGGGCAACTCTGGGCTGGCCTACCCGATGTCTTGCTCATCCGGTGTGCCCTGAGAACGAGATATGTGCAGCTCCTATCGAGATTTGTCGACACATCTGGGTGGCTTTGCTGGTTTAGTTTACCATTGCCAAGATGTCTTGTAACCGGGATTCCGAGTTTGATCGGATCGTCTTGGGAGAAGGAATATCCATCGTTGATCGTGAGAGCTTGTGATGGGCTAAGTTGGGACACCCCTGCAGGGTTATGAACTTTCGAAAGTCGTGCCCGCGGTTATGGGCAGATGGGAATTTGTTAATGTCCAGTTGTAGAAAACCTGAAACTTAATTTAATTAAAATGCATCAACCACGTGTGTAACCGTGATGGTCTCTTCTCGGCGGAGTACGGGAAGTGAACACGTTGTTGGAGTAATGCTTGATCGTAGGTTGTTCTAGGATCACTTCTAGATCATAGTTTGTTCGACCGTGCTTTTGCCTTCTCTTCTCGCTCTCACTTGCGTATGTTAGCCACCAAATATGCTAGTCGCTTACTCCAGCTCCACCTCATACCTTTTACCCTACCTATAAGCTTAAATAGTCTTGATCACGAGGGTGTGAGATTGCTGAGTCCCCGTGACTCACAGATACTTCCAAAACCAGCTTGCAGGTACCGATGATATCGTGCAGGTGACGCAACCGAGCTCAAGGAGGAACTCGATGAAGATCGTGTTCGTTAAGTTGTTCCATTTTCCAATTGATCAGTAGTGGGGCCCAGTTGGGACGATCGGGGATCTGTGTAGCATTTGGGGTAGTCTTCTTTTATTTTGGGTTCCGTAGTCAGACCTTGATTGTATATGGATGATGTAATGCTTTATTCATGTATTGTGTGAAGTGGCGATTGTAAGCCAACTATGTACCTCCTTTCTTATTCATTACATGGGTTGTTGTGAAGATTACCTCACTTGTGACATTGCTTTCAATGCGGTTATGCCTCTAAGTCGTGCTTCGACACGTGGAAGATATAGCCGCATCAAGGGTGTTACAAGTTGGTATCAGAGCCTTCCCCGACTTAGGAGCCCCCTGCTTGATCGAATCGCTGGCGTTGTTGAGTCTAGAAAAATGTTTTGAGTCTTTTAGGATTATATATATATCGGAGAGTAGGATTCTTTTTACTCCTCAGTCCCTTCGTCGCTCTGGTGAGGCATCCTGACGTAGAGTTTCGACTCTTCTCTTCTCAAATTTCACTAAAAAAATTTAGGATCACGCGGGTATCTTGGAAGCGTTCCGATGGATTTGTGATGAGAACATTGTTCTTGGTGCCTCCTGACATTTAGGGGTTGTGGCAGTGTCCCGGGGAGTTGAGCTCCGAGGTGTTATCGTCACAATTTTATCGTTGCAGTTCTGCAATACCTGAGTCTCGCCGACATCGAAAATCTCTTTTATGCAGTTGTTGGTGAGATAACCTCGATGCCACCCAGTACCGGGGCGGGATTTTGGGAGTATTGCCATAACTCGTATAACGGATGCTTTTCGAAGGTTGAGGTAAACGATTTCCGAAGGTTTCTTGGTTATGTGTTGAAGGATGGATATAGCTGGATGTAGGTTTTGTTAGTTTTGGGTGAGATATTATGCTTCCCCTGTATCCCCAACACCTGATTGCATAACTGGAAAGTTTTGGGAGTTTATAAGTGGGAATTCAAGTAGCTCCTAGGATATCTTTCCGACAGATGTATGATATGAAATTGGGGTTCGACGTCTAGTGGTCCGCCTATCCACGGTTGATTTTATAGTGGTCTCGTTGTGTCTTAAAGAGTCCTTGGCTATGCTGACTCGGGGACGCTTCGTATGTCATGTGCACTACCTTGTACATGATGGTGTTGTACGATCAAGCCCGTGTAGGCCCCACCACGAAAACTTCGGACGAAATCTCTATCATATGTTTGTTCTGGCTTATTCTGCAAGCCAATCCTTTGTTTTTGTTTGGAGTTGTGGTATTCGAGTTGCTTCAATGTCAAGTGTTGATTCCATACCTTCCCTAAGTGGTGTTCTCATATTTCCATGTGAATACTAATCCTTCTTGTTCATCGAGATTGTCATGTCAATCCTTTTCAACCGGTGTGCTTCTCGTCGAGTGGATATGATCATTTTTGTTTCAACATCCGCAAGACCAACTCTAAGTATTCTCAACGGTGTTTGTTTCATTCGTCCCAAATTGTCTTTGTTTTCCCACCCTCCCACACTTGTTTCTTTAAGGACTCAGATTTCTTTATAAAGTATCTATCTTATGATTATGAAGTCTCTCCATTCTTTTCCGTCAATGTCCTTACCCGGTGATTCTCATGAAGATCCTAACGGAACCTTAAGTTCATAATTTTTCGTTCTTTTTCTTCTCCCGTGGTTTCAAGTCAAGCTTTGTTGATCATATCTTTTCCTCATTTCAAATGTTTTCCATGCCGGTGCACCTTATTATCATTCCACTTCTCGCTATTCAATTGTTCCGGAGTGCTCAAGATATCCCGAAGATTCGTGCTTACACTCTGCTTTCGTTCAACCTCTTTCTAGGATGTTATCTCATTCAAGCCATTTAAATTCAACCGGTGGAATCTCTCTTTTCAAGCAATCGTTCAATGGTGTTTCTTTTGAGTGGGCCCTAACCTACAAGTCTTTTCCCAGGATCTTACCTGACTCTTCTAATTTTTCTCGAAGTTACTCCCAATTTTTTTTCGAAGTTTGACGTAAGAATGATTCATCATCAGTCATATGTATTTCTCCAAGATCTTTCAAATTCTTTTCATCGGTGGTTCAACTTTTCCATTCTTCTTTATTCCAGAGTATCTCAACAATTTGGTGGTGTTTCTCATCGTAATTCTCAGATTTTGATGACCGAAGAAGAGTTTTTCCTCCATATCTTATCCGCTCTCTCAGAGATTCATGGTTCTAGCTTGATGTCATCCTCTCATAATTGTTTTGATTGTGACAATTCTTTTCATCCTTCCGGAGCAATTCAGGAGTCTTTTCAGTTTGATTCTCCGGAGGCCATCAATTCAGGATTATTCATTCCATCTTTCAGCTCTCGTTATCCAAATCTTACCGGTGCATCATTCAAATATCCTCTAATCAGCTCGTGATCTCTTCGTTTCACTTGTATCTAAATTCTCTCAAGCATCTTCGCTCATTTGCAAATTCTCCCTGGTGTTTCGTTATCTTTTATTCATTCATTTTCAATCCTTACGGTGGTTCGTTTAAGATTTCTCTTCCTTCCTTATCATATCAATTCATTCGTTGTTTCGATTCCACCGGTGGTTCGTTGAAGACCTTCTCAAGTTGGCGCCATATCTATCTTAATCCTTTCTACGAGAATAAGTAGTATGCCAAATCCATTGTTTGTCATCAATTTAAATTGGTGAAGGATAAGCATAATATAATTCTTATTATTATTTCATCGAGTGAATTCAATTCCTTATTCCGGAGGCTCATCAAATTCTCGGTTTCAATTGTTTCATCTTTTCTTCCCGGAATTCCAAGTTCTCTCAATTATAGCATCGCGAAGCTCCGTCTAAATCATCGCAAGGCTTCAACCTTATTCTTTTCATCCTTCTTTTTGTGTGACCATTCTTTTGTTGCCAGAGTTCTTCATGGAGGTTCTACATGATGGTTCATCAAGGATTTATTTCCTTCTCGAAGCGTTCATCAAGATTCTTTTCAGAGGAGCTCAAGCATTCTTCATCTTGCAACCCGAAGTGCAATTCTTTCTTCCGTATCATTGGAGGTGGTATTATGTAATTCTTGATAATTTGAGTTCATGTTTCATGATTCACATTTGTTAAGAATGAGATATTTTTAAATCCATCAATCTCTTCTTTGGAGTTATCTTGGGTTATATTTCACCTAAAGCCTTCACTAAGGATTGTTGCTATCTATGGTGCTTATAAATGACCCAAGTTCTTCATCTATCCTCCCGGTGAAATAGTTTCTCGTCTCCTTTGTTCTTATCAATCCAATCTTTTTTCGTGTGTGGCAGGTTATCACCTCATAATTTTGAGATGTATTCCATAAGACCATATCAAGTTTATGGTTTTTTGTTGTTGATAATCCAACAACTCCACTCTAGTATTTGTTGTAAACATGCTCTCTCAAGATCTCGTTCCCCTCCGTCCATTCCATTCCATTCTTTCTTTTCTTCCGGAGGCTTTGTGATGTTGCTATTTTCAATCATCATCTCGAATTGTGAAGGTCATGATCTTTTCATGCTTATCCTTTTAACCGGAGTATGTGCCCGCTGCTCAAGTTCCTTTTCATCTTATAAAGTTTCTTATCATTTTTCAACCGGAGTGCTGCCCGAATTTGGTCTTCCTTGATCCCCTTCCCTACCGGAGTGCTTTCAACTTCGTTCTTCTCCGTTGCATTCTTTATTCAATATGTTCATCATCTCAAGGTTCTATGGTTTCACTCGTTTGTCAAATAAGCAACTTAGTTTTACCATTTGTCTTCCTCTTCCGTTTTTCCCTCCGGTGCCATCCTAGATCTCGGGACGAGATCCTCTCGTAGTGGTGGAGTGTTGTGATGCCCCAAGACCGATGCTCGAGAAGACTTCCATAGGTTCCAGGTTTCTCCGTGTGTTTCATTTTTGCTTGCTCCTTTTATTTTTGCATTGCATCATTTCATCATGCCATCATGTCATAAATCTTTTGCATCTCAACTAAATAAATTGTGTGGATCTTCGATCCATTTAAATCGAGGGAAGAGTGGCTTCTCTTTATAACATATCCTCCTAATATTTAGGGAGCTATTATAAATATTCCATTATTTTGGAATCACCAAAACACACTTGCATGTAATTCCCCAGGCCTTTGTTATCTCACATATTGACCTCAAACTTTGCCCATATTTTTCTTTCATCGCTTTCCCAATCTCCACAAAAATCCGAACATTTTTGGACCTTACTAACCCTCACTTCCTATTCAAACCATTTGATTTTAAATCAAATGAGTTTGAATTTAAAACTTTCAAAAATGCCCACTCCATTTTTCTTGGAACATGCACATTTTTGCGAGTCTGTGAAAATTACACCCATGCCCAAATTCCATCCATACCCTCTCTTTCTATTTTTCTTTTTCTATCTATTTTCTTTTCTCTTTTGGTTAAGAGAAGAGAGTAGAGAGAGAGAGAGACCAGCTCAAGCGAAGCCCATCCAGCCAGCAGGCCTCTGGCCACTTCCCTCTCCCTGGGCCGGCCTCCAAGGCCCATCTTGCTTCCCGGCCTCTAAGGCCTAGCCCGCGTGCCCCTAACCCTAGGCCCCGACCACTCTCTCTCGGTCTCTCCCCTTGACCCCCTCTCTTTCCCTCGCGCCGCTAGGAACCTAGCGCATCGCGCCAGATCCCCTCGCTCTCGCACCCGCGTGCCTCCAGTGCCAGAACTCGCGCTCCGCCCTCGCCGGAGAAGTGAACCAGGCCGGAGCCTGCTCGCTGCCGCCGGCCTTCGCCTCGCCGCGCTGCCCCAGGACGTCGCTCCCCTGCCATCACCGGCACCGCAGCACCGGAGCTGCTCCTTCCCCGCGACCCCGAGCCCCAAGCGCCGCCTCGTCTCCTCTGCTACGCCCGCACCTCGCCCGCGACTTCTCCGTGTCGGCGACCTCCATCGAGCCTCCCTGCTTTGTCTGGCCGCCGCGCCACCATGCTCCAGCGCTGCCTCGAGCTCATCTTCCTCGACCTCCATGCCGTCCCAGAGTCCCTCGCCCGCTGCTGCACGGTCCAGCCTAATGCTTCTCCTTCCGCTGCCATGGACATCCACCCCGCCTGCCTCCTCCCGTCGGCCCTCTGCCTACTGACAATCTGCCATCTCCGGCCGCCTGCTGTGCTCCACCTCCCTCCTCGAGCTCCCTCCCTCGCTGCCTGTTCTCGTTGACGTGAAGACTGCAATTGCAACACCCTTGGGCGCCAAGTGTTGGAAATATGCCCTAGAGGCAATAATAAATTAGTTAATATTATATTTCCTTGTTCATGATAATCATTTATTATCCATGCTAGAATTGTATTGATAGGAAACTCAGATACATGTGTGGATACATAGACAACACCATGTCCCTAGTAAGCCTCTAGTTGACTAGCTCGTTGATCAATAGATGGTTACGGTTTCCTGACCATGGACATTGGATGTCATTGATAACGGGATCACATCATTAGGAGAATGATGCGATGGACAAAGACCCAATCCTAAGCCTAGCACAAGATCATGTAGTTCGTATGCTAAAGCTTTTGTAATGTCAAGTATCATTTCCTTAGACCATGAGATTGTGCAACTCCCGGATACCGTAGGAGTGCTTTGGGTGTGCCAAACGTCACAACGTAACTGGGTGGCTATAAAGGTACACTACAGGTATCTCCGAAAGTGTCTGTTGGGTTGGCACGAATCGAGACTGGGATTTGTCACTCCGTGTAAACGGAGAGGTATCTCTGGGCCCACTCGGTAGGACATCATCATAATGTGCACAATGTGATCAAGGAGTTGATCACGGGATGATGTGTTACGAAACGAGTAAAGAGACTTGGCGGTAACGAGATTGAACAAGGTATCGGGATACCGACGATCGAATCTCGGGCAAGTATCGTACCGCTAGACAAAGGGAATTGTATACGGGATTGATTAAGTCCTTGACATCGTGGTTCATCCGATGAGATCATCATGGAACATGTGGGAGCCAACATGGGTATCCAGATCCTGTTGTTGGTTATTGACCGGAGAGTCGTCTCGGTCATGTCTGCATGTCTCCCGACCCGTAGGGTCTACACACTTAAGGTTCGGTGACGCTAGGGTTATAGAGATATTAGTATGCGGTAACCCGTAAGTTGTTCGGAGTCCCGGATGAGATCCCGGACGTCACGAGGAGTTCCAGAATGGTCCGGAGGTAAAGATTTATATATGGGAAGTCTTGTTTTGGTCGCCGAAAAAGTTTCGCGCATTATCGGTATTGTACCGGGAGTGCCGAAAGGGGTCCGAGGGTCCACCAAGGGGGTCCACCTGCCCCGGGGGGCCACATGGGCTGTAGGGGTGTGCGCCTTGGCCTATATGGGCCAAGGGCACCAGCCTCAAGAGGCCCATGCGCCAAGAGATAAGGGAAAGAAAGAGTCCTAAAGGGGGAAGGCACCTCCTAGGTGCCTTGGGGAGGATGGACTCCTCCCTGGCCGCACCCTTCCTTGGAGGAAGGGCCAAGGCTGCGCCCCCCCTCTCTCCCTTGGCCCTATATATAGTGGGGGGAAGGGAGGGAAGCCGCACCTAAGCCCTGGCGCCTCCCTCTCCCTCCCATGACACATCTCCCTCCTCCCGCAGCGCTTGGTGAAGCCCTGTTGGAATCCCGCTACTTCCACCACCACGCCGTCGTGCTGCTCGATCTCCATCAACCTCTCCTCCCCCCTTGCTGGATCAAGAAGGAGGAGATGTCGCTGCTTCGTACGTGTGTTGAACGCGGAGGTGCCGTCCGTTCGGCGCTAGGATCATCGGTGATTTGGATCACGACGAGTACGACTCCATCAACCCCGTTCTCTTGAACACTTCCGCGCGCGATCTACAAGGGTATGTAGATCCACTCCTCCCTCGTTGCTAGATGACTCCATAGATAGATCTTGGTGACACGTAGGAAAATTTTGAATTTATGCTACGTTCCCCATCAATGGCATCATGAGCTAGGTCTATGCGTAGTTTCTATGCACGAGTAGAACACAAAGTAGTTGTGGGCGTTGATTTTGTTCAATATGCTTACCGTTACTAGTCCAATCTTGATTCGGTGGCATTGTGGGATGAAGCGGCCCGGACCGACCTTACACGTACTCTTACGTGAGACTAGTTCCACCGACTGACATGCACTAGTTGCATAAGGTGGCTAGCGGGTGTCTGTCTCTCCCACTTTAGTCGGATCGGATTCGATGAAAAGGGTCCTTATGAAGGGTAAATAGCAATTGGCATATCATGTTGTGGTTTTTGCGTAGGTAAGAAACGTTCTTGCTAGAAACCCATAGCAGCCACGTAAAACATGCAAACAACAATTAGAGGACGTCTAACTTGTTTTTGCAGGGTATGCTATGTGATGTGATATGGCCAAAAGGATGTGATGAATGATATATGTGATGTATGAGATTGATCGTGTTCTTGTAATAGGAATCACGACTTGCATGTCGATGAGTATGACAACCGGCAGGAGCCATAGGAGTTGTCTTAATTTATTTATGACCTGTGTGTCAACATAAACGTCATGTAATTACTTTACTTTATTGCTAACCGTTAGCTGTAGTAGTAGAAGTAATAGTTGACGAGACAACTTCATGAAGACACGATGATAGAGATCATGATGATGGAGATCATGGTGTCATGCCGGTGACGATGATGATCATGGAGCCCCGAAGATGGAGATCAAGAGGAGCACAGTGATGATGGCCATATCATGTCACTATTTGATTGCATGTGATGTTTATCATGTTTATGCATCTAGTTTACTTAGAACGACGGTAGTAAATAAGATGATCCCTCATAATAATTTCAAGAAAGTGTTCCCCTAACTGTGCACCGTTGCGACAGTTTGTTGTTTCGAAGCACCACGTGATGATCGGGTGTTAGATTCTAACGTTCACATACAACGGGTGTAAGACAGATTTACACACGCGAAACACTTAGGTTGACTTGACGAGCCTAGCATGTACAGACATGGCCTCGGAACACAAGAGACCGAAAGGTCGAGCATGAGTCGTATGGTAGATACGATCAACATGAAGATGTTCACCGATGATGACTAGTTCGTCTCACGTGATGATCGGACACGGCCTAGTTGACTCGGATCATGTAATCACTTAGATGACTAGAGGGATGTCTATCTGAGTGGGAGTTCACAAGATGAACTTAATTATCCTGAACATAGTCAAAAGGTCTTCGCAAATTATGTCGTAGCCCGCGCTTCAGTTCTACTGTTTAGATATGTTCCTAGAGAAAATTTAGTTGAAAGTTGATAGTAGTAATTATGCGGACTAGGTCCGTAAACTGAGGTTTGTCCTCATTGCTTCATAGAAGGCTTATGTCCTTAATGCACCGCTCAGTGTGCTGAACCTCGAACGTTGTCTATGGATGTTGCGAACATCTGACATACACATTTTGATAACTACGTGATAGTTCAGTTAAACGGCTTAGAGTTGAGGCACCGAAGACGTTTTGAAACGTCGCGAAACATATGAGATGTTTTGAGGGCTGAAATTGGCATTTCAGGCTCGTGCCCACGTCAAGAGGTATAAGACCTCCGACGATTTTCTTAGCCTGCAAACTAAGGGAGAAAAGCTCAATTGTTGAACTTGTGCTCAGATTGTCTGACTACAACAATCGCTTGAATTGAGTGGGAGTTGATCTTCCAGATGAAATAGTGATGGTTCTCTGAAGTCATTACCACCAAGCTGCTTGAGCTTTGTGATGAACTATAATATATCAGGGACATATATGATGATCCTTGAGATATTCGCGATGTTCGACACCACAAAAGTAGAGATCAAGAAGGAGCATCAATTGTTGATGGTTGGTGAAACCACTAGTTTCAAGAAGGGCAAGGGCAAAAAGGGATGCTTCATGAAATGGCAGATCAGCTGCTGCTCTAGTGAAGAAACCCAAGGTTGAACCCAAACCCGAGACTAAGTGCTTCTGTAATAAAGGGAACAGCCACTGGAGCAGAATTACCCTAGATAGTTGGTAGATAAGAAGGCTGGCAAGGTCGATAGAAGTATCTTGGATGTATTATGTTAATGTGTACTTTACTAGTACTCCTAGTAGCACCAGGGTATTAGATATCGGTTCGGTTGCTAAGTGTTAGTAACTCGAAATAAAAGCTACGGAATAAACGGAGACTAGCTAAAGGTGAGATGACGATATGTGTTGGAAGTATTTCCAAGGTTGATCAAATATCGTACGCTCCCTCTACCATCGAGATTGGTGTTTGCGTTGAGCATAGACATGATTGGATTATGTCTATCGCAATACGGTTATTCATTTAAAGAGAATAATGGTTACTCTGTTTATTTGAATAATACCTTCAATGGTCTTACACCTGAAATGAATGGTTTATTGAATCTCGATCGTAGTGATACACATGTTCATGCCAAAAGATAGTAATGATAGTACCACCTACTTGTGGCACTGCCATGTAAGTCGTATCGGTATAAAACGCATGAAGAAGCTCCATGTTGATGGATCTTTGGGCTCACTTGTTTTGAAAGGTTTGAGACATGCGAACCATGTCTATTGGTGTATATGCATGAAGAAACTCCATGCAAATGGACCGTTTGGACTCACTTGATTTTGAATCACTTGAGACATGCAAATCATACCACATGGGCAAGATGACTGAAAGCCTCGTTTCCAGTAAAATGGAACTAGAAAGCAACTTGTTGGAAGTAATACATTTTGATGTGTGCAATCCAATGAGTGCTGAGGCAAGTAGTGGATATCGTTATGTTCTTACTTCACAGATGATTTGAGTAGATGTTGAGTATATTTACTTGATGAATCACGAGTTTGAATTATTGAAAGGTTCAAGTAATTTCAGGGTGAAGTTGAAAGATCGTCGTGACAAGAGGATAAAATATCTATGATATGATCATAGAGATGAATATCTGAATTACGAGTTTGGCACAGAATTAAGACATTGTGGAAGTTGTTTCACAACTAATACAGCCTGGAACACCATAGTGTGATGGTGTGTCCGAACATCATAACTGCACCCTATTGGATATGATGCATACCATGATGTCTCTTATCGAATTACCACGATAGTTTATGGGTTAGGCATTAAATACAACCACATTCACTTTAAATAGGGCACCACGTAATTCCGATGAGATGAAACCATATGAACTATGGTTTAGAGAAACCTAAGCTGTCATTTCTTAGAAGTTTGGGGCTGCGACGCTTATGTGAAAAAGTTTTAGGCTGATAAGCTCGAACCCAAAGCGGATAAATGCATCTTCATAGGACACCCAAAACAGTTGGGTATACCTCCTGTCTCAGATCCGAAAGCAATAAGGGATTGTTTCTAGAATCGGGTCCTTTCTCGAGGAAAAGTTTCTCTCGAAAGAATTGAGTGGGAGGATGGTGGAGACTTGATGAGGTTATTGAACCGTCTCTTCAACTAGTGTGTGGTAGGGCACAGGAGTTGTTCCTGTGGCACCTACACCAATTGAAGTGGAAGCTTATGATAGTGATCGTGAAACTTCAGATCAAGTCACTACCAAACCTCGTGGGATGACAAGGATGCGTACTACTTCAGAGTGGTACGTAATCCTGTCTTGGAAGTCATGTTGCTAGACAACAATGAACCTACGAGCTATGGAGAAGCGATGGTGGGCCTGGATTCCAAAATGGCTCGAGGCCATATAATCCGAGAGAGGATCCATATATGAAAACAAAGTGTAGACTTTGGGAGAACTACTTGATGGTCGTAAGGCTGTTAGGTACATATGGATTTTAAAAGGAAGACGGACAATGATGGTAGGTATCACCATTAAGAAAGCTCGACTTGTCGTTAAGATGTTTTTCGACAAGTTCAAGGAGTTGACTGCGATGAGACTTTCTCACTCGTAGCGATTCTAAGAGTCTATTGGAATTATATTAGCAATTACTGCATTATTTGTGAAATCTTGCAGATAGGATGCCAAAAACCATTGTTTCCTCGACGGTTTTTGAGGAAAGGTTGTATGTGATACAACCGGAAGGTTTTGCTTATCCTGAAAGATGCTAATAAGTATGCAAAGCTCCAGCAATCCTTCTAAGGACTGGAGTAAGCATCTCGGAGTTGGAATGTATGCTTCGATAAGATGATCAAAGTTTTGGGTGTATACAAAGTTTATGGGAAACTTGTATTTCCAAAGAAGTGAGTGGGAGCACTATAGAATTTCTGATAAATATATGTTGACATATTGTTGATCAAAAATGACGTAGAATTTCTGGAAAGCATATAGGGTTATTTGGAAAGTATTTTTCAATGGAAAGCCTGGATTAAGCTACTTGAACATTGAGCATCAAGATCTATAAGGATAGATCAAAATTCTTAATGGTACTTTCAAATGAGCACATACCTTGACATGATCTTGAAGGTGTTCAAGATGGACCAGTCAAAGAAGGAGTTCTTGCCTGAGTTGTAAGGTATGAAGTTAAGACTTAAAGCTCGACCACGGCAGAAGGAAGAGGAAGGACAAAGGTCGTCCCCTATGCTTTTGTCATAGGCTCTATACGGTATGCCATGCTGAGTACCGCACCTGATGTGTGCCTTGCCACATATCTGGCAAGAGGGTACAAAGGTAATCTAGGAGTAGATCACCAGATAGTGGTCTAAATTATCCTTAGAGGAATAAGGATATGTTTCTCGGTTATGGAGGTGATAAAGAGTTCGACGTAAAGAGTTACGTCGATGCAAGCTTAACACCTATCCGGATAGCTCTGAGTAGAGATACTGGATACGTATAATGGAGCAACAATTTAGAATAGCTCCAGGTAGAACATTATTTGAAATGGCACCAAATATAGCGTAGTAGCTGCATCTACAGGATGACATAGAGATTTGCGAAGTACATACGGATCTGAAAGATTCAGACCCGTTGACTATAACGTCTCTCACAAGCATAACATGTTCAAACCCAGAACTCATCGAGTGATAATCACATGGTAATGTGGACTAGATTATTGACTCTAGTAAACTCTTTGGGTGTTAGTCACATGGGGATGTGACCTTGAGTGTTAATCACATATCGATGTGAACTGGATTATTGACTCAAGTGCAAGTGGGAGACTGTTGGAAATATGCCCTAGAGGCAATAATAAATTAGTTATTATTATATTTCCTTGTTCATGATAATCGTTTATTATCCATGCTAGAATTGTATTGATAGGAAACTCAGATACATGTGTGGATACATAGACAACACCATGTCCCTAGTAAGCCTCTAGTTGACTAGCTCGTTGATCAATAGATGGTTACGGTTTCCTGACCATGGACATTGGATGTCATTGATAACGGGATCACATCATTAGGAGAATGATGTGATGGACAAAGACCCAATCCTAAGCCTAGCACAAGATCATGTAGTTCGTATGCTAAAGCTTTTCTAATGTCAAGTATCATTTCCTTAGACCATGAGATTGTGCAACTCCCGGATACCGTAGGAGTGCTTTGGGTGTGCCAAACGTCACAATGTAACTGGGTGGCTATAAAGGTACACTACAGGTATCTCCGAAAGTGTCTGTTGGGTTGGCACGAATTGAGACTGGGATTTGTCACTCCGTGTAAACGGAGAGGTATCTCTGGGCCCACTCGGTAGGACATCATCATAATGTGCACAATGTGATCAAGGAGTTGATCACGGGATGATGTGTTACGAAACAAGTAAAGAGACTTGCCGGTAACGAGATTGAACAAGGTATCGGGATACCGACGATCGAATCTCGGGCAAGTATCGTACCGCTAGACAAAGGGAATTGTATACGGAATTGATTAAGTCCTTGACATCGTGGAACATGTGGGAGCCAACATGGGTATCCAGATCCCGCTGTTGGTTATTGACCGGAGAGTCATCTCGGTCATGTCTGTATGTCTCCCGAACCCGTAGGGTCTACACACTTAAGGTTCGGTGACGCTAGGGTTATAGAGATATTAGTATGCGGTAACCCGAAAGTTGTTCAGAGTCCCGGATGAGATCCCGAACGTCACGAGGAGTTCCGGAATGGTCCGGAGGTAAAGATTTATATATGGGAAGTCTTGTTTTGGTCGCCGGAAAAGTTTCGCGCATTATCGGTATTGTACCGGGAGTGCCGAAAGGGGTCCGGGGGTCCACCAAGGGGGTCCACCTGCCCCGGGGGGCCACATGGGCTGTAGGGGTGTGCGCCTTGGCCTATATGGGCCAAGGGCACCAGCCCCAAGAGGCCCATGCGCCAAGAGATAAGGGAAAGAAAGAGTCCTAAAGGGGGAAGGCACCTCCTAGGTGCCTTGGGGAGGATGGACTCCTCCCTGGCCGCACCCTTCCTTGGAGGAAGGGCCAAGGCTGCGCCCCCCCCCTCTCTCCCTTGGCCCTATATATAGTGGGGGGAAGGGAGGGCAGCCGCACCTAAGCCCTAGCGCCTCCCTCTCCCTCCCATGACACATCTCCCTCCTCCCGCAGCGCTTGGCGAAGCCCTGTTGGAATCCCGCTACTTCCACCACCACGCCGTCGTGCTGCTGGATCTCCATCAACCTCTCCTCCCGCCTTGCTGGATCAAGAAGGAGGAGACATCGCTACTCCGTACGTGTGTTGAACGCGGAGGTGCCATCCGTTTGGCGCTAGGATCATCGGTGATTTGGATCACGACGAGTACGACTCCATCAACCCCGTTCTCTTGAACACTTTCGCGTGCGATCTACAAGGGTATGTAGATCCACTCCTCCCTCATTGCTAGATGACTCCATAGATAGATCTTGGTGGCACATAGGAAAATTTTGAATTTATGCTACGTTCCCCATCACCAAGTTCCACTTCCGGACCCGTCAAGTGTACGACGACTCGGGTGCGACCACGTGCATTTGTCAAGTACCCTGGAACAACCGACGCCTTCAAGACCGGAAAGTCCAACTAGTTCCGATGCCCCAGGAACGACTACGCGGTGTTGCGTCAAGTACATAAACCGTGTCTCCGGAATCGCCAAGACCGTCCTGAATATTGCCAAGTACCACTTCGATTCCGGAACGCGACAAGTACCACGACGCCCGGAGTTCTCGGGTCCGTCAAGTTCCACCATGATATGTACAACTACCGTCAACCTCGAAGACCTCGGATTCACCAAGTTCCCATGACGACAAGTGTGACCCTTCGGATGCGCCAAGTTCGTCTACACAAAAACGCCTCATGTCGGCAAGACCTGCAAGTCGGACCCCGAACGATCGATGTCGCGTGGACCGTGTACAACTACTGTCACCCGAAGACGTTGGAGTCATCAAGTACCTCTCCGAAATGAACGTGAACGACTACCGTCGCAAGAACGGGACTGGAAAGTCCGAAGACCCCAAGTACCATGACACCGTTGACATGAACGTCTACGGAAACTCGTGAAACGATAAACATGTACCACTACCATTGCCGAGATCGCGAGAACCTCTACCATCGACCCTAGAGCGTGCGAGAACGACTACTTCCACTACCGCTGTCGCGAGAATGTCTACTTCCTCTACTTTGCACCGAACGAGAATTGTCCCGCTTGCACGCTTCAAAGGTATAACCTCCAGACGACGTCCATGAACGAATGCTTGCGATGTTTGAGATGCTCGTGTTTGCACCATGCCCAAATTGTCGCTCGTTTCCATGTCGCCAAATCGTGGGACACCCGAAATCCGGGAGCGCCCCACCATCTTTTGCACGCATCCGCACACTTCTCCTTTGCATCGGTATCTCAATCGAGTTACCGGAACTGGAACATTGCCATGGCACCGTTTTCATTATCGTTGCCATGTCACCCCTTTTCCTTTCCACCACGGTGGCCAATGCTTCATAATGTTCTTATCAACTTTTTCATAAAAAAATGCATAAACTTGCACATGTCATCCGCATCATGTTAACAACATCAAGAATGTTTAAAATTGTTGTTGGTATTAATTTGCTAAAGGCATATGGGGATTTACCGGATTTGTTGTTTATTATATCTGGCCCCATTTAAATTGTTTAGATGGTATAGTTTTGTTGTGTTTCATCGCTTGACATGCTTAACAACATTTAATATTGGTGAGTACATAACCGAGAGAGAACTAAATAATTGATGTGGTGTTCCATCAATATGCAACTCGTTGCATATTGGGCTCCACTTAACTTGTAGTTTTGTTTGTGCACTTTGCCATGCCATGCTTCATTAAACCGGACATGCATCATACTTGATTGTGCATCATACCATGTTTATGCGGTGGTTGTTTACTATGTTGTTTGCTTCTTTCCGGTGTTGCTTCTTCGGGTTAGTTCCGATAACGTTGCGTCTGTGAGGATCCGTTGGCTACGTCTGTTTGTCTTCTTCATGGACTCATTCTTCTTCCTTGCGGGATCTCAGGCAAGATGACCATACCCTCGAAATCACTTCTATCTTTGCTTGCTAGATGCACGCTCTATTGTTATGCCTATGATGCGATACCTACCACTTGCTTATCATGCCTCCCATATTGCCATGTCAAACCTCTAACCCACCTTGTCCTAGCAAACCATTGTTTGGCTATGTTACCACTTTGCTCAGCCCCTCTTATAGCATTGTTAGTTGCAGGTGAAGATTGGAGCTTGTTCCATGTTTGGAACATGGTTATTTTGTTGGGATATCACAATATCTCTTATTTATATTAATGCATCTATATACTTGGTAAAGGATGGAAGGGTCGGCCTTATGCCTTGTGTTTTGTTACACTCTTGCCGCCCTAGTTTCCGTCATATCGTTGTTATGTTCCCGGATTTTGCGTTCCTTACACGGTTGGGTTATAATGGGAACCCCTTGACAGTTCGCTTTGAATAAAACTCCTCCTGCAAGGCCCAACATTGGTTTTACCATTTGCCACCTAGCCTTTTCTTTCCCTTGGGCAGGCCTGCCCAAGGGTCATCTTTATTTAACCCCCCCGGGCCAGTGCTCCTCTGAGTGTTGGTCCAACTAAGCGATGTCCGGGGCTACCAGGGGCAACTCTGGGCTGGCCTACCCGATGTCTTGCTCATCCGGTGTGCCCTGAGAACGAGATATGTGCAGCTCCTATCAGGATTTGTCGGCACATCTGGGTGGCTTTGCTGGTTTAGTTTTACCACTGTCGAGATGTCTTGTAACCGGGATTCTGAGTCTGATCGGATCATCTTGGGAGAAGGAATATCCTTCGTTGACCGTGAGAGCTTGTGATGGGCTAAGTTGGGACACCCCTACAGGGTTATGAACTTTCGAAAGCCGTGCCCGCGGTTATGGGCAGATGGGAATTTGTTAATGTCCGGTTGTAGAAAACCTAAAACTTAATTTAATTAAAATGCATCAACCGCGTGTGTAACCGTGATGGTCTCTTCTCGGCGGAGTACGGGAAGTGAATACGGTGTTGGAGTAATACTTGATCGTAGGTTGTTCTAGGATCACTTCTTGATCATAGTTTGTTCGACCGTGTTTTTGCCTTCTCTTCTCGCTCGCACTTGCGTATGTTAGCCACCAAATATGCTAGTCGCTTGCTGCAGCTCCACCTCATACCTTTTACCCTACCTATAATCTTAAATAGTCTTGATCGCGAGGGTGTGAGATTGCTGAGTCCCCGTGACTCACAGATACTTCCAAAACCAGCTTGCAGGTATCGATGATATCGTGCAGGTGACGCAACCGAGCTCAAGGAGGAGCTCGATGAGGATCTTGTTCGTTAAGTTGTTCTGTTTTCCAGTTGATCAGTAGTGGAGCCTAGTTGGGACGATCGGGGATCTGTGTAGCATTTGGGGTAGTCTTCTTTTATTTGGGTTCCATATTCGGACCGATTGTATCTGGATGATGTAATGCTTTATTCATGTATTGTGTGAAGTGGCGATTGTAAGCCAACTATGTACCTCCTTTCTTATTCATTACATGGGTTGTTGTGAAGATTACCTCACTTGGGACATTGCTTTCAATGCGGTTATGCCTCTAAGTCATGCTTCGACACGTAGGAGATATAGCCGCATCGAGGGCGTTACATCTAAGCATGGGCTAGCAATCTTAGTAAATGGGATTTCAGCTTTATCATACCTATAGAGAGAATTTACCTTTACTACTTGTGTCGGGTTATCAAGACCATGTATTTCTTCAATAGGTAATGGATTAAGATCATATGTTTCTTCAACAGGCGGTAAATTAAGACCGTGTATTTCTTCAATAGGAGGTAAATTCTTAACATCTTCAGCTTTAATACCTTTTTCTTTCATAGATTTCTTTGCCTCTTGCATATCTTCAGGACTGAGAAATAGAACACCTCTTTCTTCGGAGTTGGTTTAGGAATAGGCTCAGGAATTGGCCCAGGAAGTGTCCAATTATTTTCATTTGTCAACATATTATTCAATAGAATTTCAGCTTCATCCGGTGGTATTTCCCTGAAAACAGAATCAGCACAACTATCCAGATAATCTCTGAAAGCATCGGTTAGTCCATTATAAAAGATATCAAGTACTTTATTTTTCTTAAGAGGATGATCAGGCAAAGCATTAAGTAACTTGAGAAGCCTCCCCCAAACTTGTGGGAGACTCTCTTCTTCAATTTGCACAAAATTATACATATCCCTCAAAGCAGCTTGTTTCTTATGAGCAGGGAAATATTTAGCAGAGAAGTAATAAATCATATCCTGGGGACTACGCACACAACCAGGATCAAGAGAATTAAACCATATTTTAGCATCACCCTTTAATGAGAACGGAAATATTTTTAGGATATAAAAGTAACGAGTTCTCTCATCATTAGTGAACAGGGTGGCTATATCATTTAATTTAGTAAGATGTGCCACAACAATTTCAGATTCATAGCCATGAAAATGATCAGATTCAACCAAAGTAATTATATCAGGATCAACAGAGAATTCATAATCCTTATCAGTAACACAGATAGGTGAAGTAGCAAAAATAGGGTCATGTTTCATTCTAGCATTAAGAGATTGCCGCTTCCATTTAGCTAATAACCTCTTGAGCTCATATCTATCTTTGCAAGCTAAAATAGCTAAAACAGCTTCCTTTTTAAAAACATAACCCTCGAGAATAACAGGTGATTCATATTTATTAGGGAGAGAGTCTTCATCATCACTTTCATCAATATTATCAGATTCAATATTTTCATTCTCTCTAACCCTAGCAAGTTGTTCATCAAGAAATTCACCAAGTGGCATAGTAGTATCAAGCTAAAAGTAGTTTCATCATAAGTATCATGCATAACAGAAGTGGCATCATCAATAACATGCGACATATCAGAACGAATAGCGGAAGCAGGTTTAGGTGTCGCAAGCTTATTCAAAACAGAAGGTGAATCAAGTGCAGAGCTAGATGGCAGTTCCTTACCTCCCCTCGTAGTTGAGGGATAAATCTTGGTTTTTGGATCTCTCAAGTTCTTCATAATGATAAGCAGATATAAATCCCAAGTGTCTCAAGGAATAGAGCTATGCTCCCCGGCAATGGCGCCAGAAAATAGTCTTGATAACCCACAAGTATAGGGGATCGCAACAGTTTTCGAGGGTAGAGTATTCAAACCAAATTTATTGATTCGACACAAGGGGAGCCAAAGAATATTCTCAAGTATTAGCAGCTAAGTTGTCAATTCAACCACACCTGGAAACTTAATATCTGCAGCAAAGTGTTTAGTAGCAAAGTAATATGATAGTAGTGGTAACGATATCAAAAGTAATGTTTTTGGAATTTTGTAGTGATGATAGCAATAGCAACGAAAAAGTAAATAAGCAAAGAACAATATATGGAAAGCTCGTAGGCAATGGATCGGTGATAGAGAATTATGCCGGTTGCGGTTCATCATGTAACAGTCATAACCTAGGGTGACACAGAACTAGCTCCAATTCATCAATGTAATGTAGGCATATATTCCGAATATAGTCATACGTGCTTATGGAAAAGAACTTGCATGACATCTTTTGTCCTACCCTCTCGTGGCAGCGGGGTCATATTGGAAACTAAGAGATATTAAGGGCTTCTTTTAATAGAGTATCGGACCAAAGCATTAACACATAGTGAATACATGAACTCCTCAAACTACGTTCATCACTGGTAAGTATCCCAATTATTGTCACTTCGGGGTTAACGGATCATAACACATAATAGGTGACTATAGACTTGCAAGATAGGATCAAGAACTCTCATATATTGATGAAAACATAATAAGTTCAGATCTGAAATCATGGCACTCGGGCCCTAGTGACAAGCATTAAGCATAGCAAAGTCATAGCAACATCAATCTCAGAACATAGTGGATACTAGAGATTAAACCATAACAAAACTAACTCGATTGCATGATAAATCTCATCCAACCCATCACCGTCCAGCAAGCCTACGATAAAATTACTCACGCACGGCGGTGAGCATCATGAAATTGGTGATGGAGGATGGTTGATGATGACGATCGCGACGGATTCCCCTCTTCGGAGCCCCGAACGGACTCCAGACCAGCCCTCCCGAGAGGTTTTAGGGCTTGGCGCCGGCTCCATATCGTAAAACGCGATGAATCCTTCTCTCTTATTTTTTTTCTATTCGAAACCAAATATATGGAGTTGGAGTCGAGGTCGGAGGAGCTCTAAGGGGCCCACGAGGTAGGGGGCGCGCCCCACCCTCGTGGCTAGGGTGTGGGCCCCTGATCTTCATCTTTTGCAAGGATTTTTTATTATTTTCAAATAGACGTTTCGTGAAGTTTCAGGTCATTTCAAGAACTTTTGTTTTTGCACATAAATAACACCATGGCAATTCTGCTGAAAACAGCGTCAGTCCGGATTAGTTTCATTCAAATCATACAAGTTAGAGGCTAAAATAAGGACAAAAGTGTTTGGAAAAATAGATACGACGGAGACGTATCAACCTTGACTGCCTCAATGGCATCGCATTTTTCCTTTTGTCACTAGCTTACCCCGCTCACGGTTTGTTTGGCAGGCCCATGCACCTCCCCGCATGAACGCCAGTAAAAAAGCTGGCACCACGAGCGTTGTAGCTGATAGGGCACGAGCACTATTTGTCGCATTAAGCAATACAACTAGCAGCTCTCTCGCTGAAGGTTTATCCTTCCAGAGCCAGCCCATTCCCGCTCGCGCAACGAGTAAAAATGCTCGAAAGGGAAGAGCATGAGGGCTCAATCCCTGGTCTCCAGGGAAAACACGTGCGTTGACAACCACCCCATCCAGCTTCCAAACGTGATCCTTTGTAAGTGCGAGTCCTACTTGAGTTGACTCAAGCCGTGTTTTTTTTCCTTTTTTCGTTTTCCATTGTTTCTTTTCATTTCCTGTTTTCTTTTGTTTCTTTTTTGGTTTTGTTTGTTCTTTTGGTTATTATTCTACTTTTATTACATGCCAAAAATATTTTTCAATTACGCGTCTAACATTTCTTCTCCATTTTTTATTTTTCTTATTTTTGTTTTCGTTCTCACTCTACATTTTGTATATGTGAAAAAAAATTAATAAGTAATCAACATTTTCTGTATAGACATTCAACATTGTGTGAACGCTTATTCAACATTTTCTAAATACTTTTTCAACATTATAATGCTTATCAATATTTTTGAAATACATGTTAAATATTTTTTTAATACTTATTCAACATTTTGTAAATACTTGTTCAACATTTTTAATACTTGTTCCACATTTTCAAATATTTGTTCAATATTTTTTAATACTTATTCAACCTTTTTCAAATACTTATTCAACATTTTTAATACTTATTTAACATTTTTTTAAATACTTGTTCAACATTTTGTGAAATGTGTTTTTAAAGAGTTTTTTTTGTAATATATACATTTAGAATATTAGAAAGTATAACTAGAAGTAAAGAGAAACAAAAAATAAAAACAAAAAACCTGAAAAAGAAACAGAAACACATGGTGCTGTATCCCCGCCCCGCTCGTGGGCCGGCCCAAGTGGCGGTTCCCCTTGAGAGGGGTTCGGTCGCTCTCGCAGAAAGCGAGAAATAGGGGCGCCCGTATAGGAGAGGTGTCTGGTTTTCTCGTGCTATCAGTATTCGGGCAGAACCAAGCAGACTACTCGAGTGACGCCGTCTAATTCGACCCGGATGGCCTGGCTGCGATCGATTTGCGACGAGGCAACCTCGAACCGGAACTCAGTAGCCGAACACTGAACGACCCTTGATCCAGCGGCGGGCCTCAACTTTGTGCCACGCGTGCACGGTTTAATCTGCGGAATCGTGCAAACATCGGCTGCACGCCGTCGTGTGTAGAGCAGTACTCATCTCGAACCCGGACTGGTTCCGGAAACCCCATGCACCTGACGCGCACGGCGCACCCGCCATGCCTCGGGGCGAGGCGCGTGCCACCACCAAAACCCTGCACAATGCCCCACCCTTCCGCCGCGCCATCGGCAGTGCGATCTACTAATAGTGTTGACCAACGACCACGACGAGTCGGATTGTGGCCCTTCCCGCGCTGCCGCTGTGTTGGCAGCGCAAGATGCAAGAGTCCATGGTCCCCTGTGCTGTGCCTGCGCGGGTGTGGCCAATGATTGCAGCTGGCCAGCGATAAAGAAACCTATCCATCCGTCGGAGGCCCGCCGACGTGACGACACATGTCCCCTCGCCCTGCGTCACCCGCTCCCCGGCGGACGTATGCGTCGAAGGCTGGGGGTGTCAGGCGGTGGAGTAGCGTCAGGGATAAAAAATTGTTTACGCCACCCAAAAGCTGCATCATCAACCACTCGTATAGTACGTACGTACCTCCTTTTGAGTAGAGTAGTACTAGAAAACATGTGTGCCGACTGCCTGCCGATCTGCGCAGCATGCATGAGCTCATCTCTGCTCATCATGGATCGGATTCGGATAGGCATCATGGCATGGCCCGGTCCCCCCTCGCCCTAGCCGAATGGCAAAGCGACACATGTCACACTTTTCTTCTAATCTCGCGCCATTACACGGGTACACAGCAAGCAAAAGAAGAAGGAAGTAAAATACATACAGAAACAGATGGGAGCAGCAGACACCAAAGGCAAAGGTGAAGCCAAAGCGAAGCAAAACCAAAGCCACGCCGCTTTTGTTGCGCGCGCATCGCAACTACACAACACAACCAACGCATGCATTGCATCGCATGTGCATGTGGCATGTCGAGTCGTTCGGCTGGTCGACGAGCCCTGGGAGAGCGTGGCGTGCACCTACACAGCATGGCGTGGGTGTAAAGTGGCGGCCCGCTCACATGGCGCCTCCGGCATCACTGACACGCGGGCCCCGCCGGCGAGATGCGTGGCCCCGCCTTGCTCGTCGACGGCGATGATTGGCTTTATTGGCAGCTCCGTCGATCGATCGCTGGATGTGTAGGCGGTTGGTTCCGGAGTTATCACGCATGGGCCCTTGTATTCTCGTATTCATGCGCGTATTTTCTCTCTGTTTTCCGTGGCCTCCGTGGCATCTGTACCCTGTACTACTCCTAGACGGCTCGGAAACTGACATGCAAAGACTCTCGCATTATTGAGGGTCGTTAGATGCGCCAACGCTGCACATTTTCTTCTCGATCTGTCTGTTCCTCAGAGACCTAAGTGCGTGACAGCGTGAGCGCTCGCCTCCTTCCGCCAGGATCCAGCGCTAGGTTTGGAGCAGCACGTGATGCGTGACGGCATGAGCGGTGGCACGCGCACATGCATGCCGCCGCCTCGTCTCCTGGAGCACTCCTACATGGCATGGGAGTGGGGGCTTGGGTGGGCGCCAAAATTCAAATATCGTTGCGGATGTGATCGGGATTGGGATTGGGATTGGGGGACGATCGGATCACAGGGGCTCAGAGAGAGCGGTGGGCTGTGGAGGTGCGCCAGGCTGGCGGTCCAACCTTGCGTCCTGGGATGGCCCACCGGGAATAATTCTGCCTGCGCTGCCCCGGACTCCGGGGAGCCGCCGGAGGGCCAGCACGAATGTCAGTCAGGAACAGAGGGTGAGTGCACTCTGACACTCTGTTATATACAGTACGTGGTATAGTAGTAAAACGATTCTTTCACTGCGTGATCTTCTTTGGCTTCAGGGGGTTGGTTTGCAATTGCAAAGACGACATGATCTCCGGCAAAGCGCCGACGTTTGGTAAGCTAAATGAAGGCTACTTAAGGCCGTGTCCGCCGCCATTGCCCATCGGGCTCTTCTTTCTTGAGGCATCCACCATTCTCGTACTGTACGACATCACTCATCGCACCATGGAATTGATGGACGGCTAGTATGATGACTATATGAGCGTCGTGTTCGTCGACTTGGGTGTCGGGCTGTCGATGGACCTCCGGCTCTGGCACGAGCGTTTGAGATCCCCGGCGCTACAGCTGGTCAAAGTAGAGCCCGCCGCGACCCACAGCACATGCAGATGCAACCTCGAACGACACCGAGGCGGGCGAGCAACGCACCGATCGTCTCCGCGCAACAGTGCAAGCCGAACACACATGTTGGGATTGACGTCTGCATGTACGCCGGTTTCGTCAACGCGTCGGTCCGAGCCTCGTTCTCCGTCAGTTCCAAACTGTAGAGAGTGAGCAAAGAGTCAGAGAGTTAGCTAGAAACATTGGAGAGATCGAGCAAACACATGACGTTCAGCTATCGGAATCCCCCGCGCGTTCACCGAGGCGTCAAAGGTGCTCGCTCGGTCGACCCCGCTCCTCCATCGGCCGGCCATATCGATCACTCACATGGCTTGCCGCTCCGATGATCGCCTGTCGATCATTTGGCAAATACTCCGTACTTGCTACTACTCTAGATGATCACGGTGTCCAGCTATAGCTACCAAGACTAGATAGATGATGATGAATAGTATAGTGATCGTGGAATGTTCTCGGGGGACCAACAACATATATGCTACTGATGATAGATCATCGCACTCGTTACTAGCTCACATGCACCTGTGGGTGACATGATGCGCCGGGCGTCATGGATAAGGTGAGGCCCGGACTCCAGAGCATATGAGGTGTCCATTGCCTTCACCGGGCAAATGGGCCGGTATTGCACGAGACGCGTGGCCTTCAAGCTACTCTCATGCATGGAGATTGGAGCAACGTTATAGTACAGTGCAAATTAAGGAAAACCCATTTCTACCCCCTTTGGACAATAAAATACCAGTAGCATTTTCACCGTGTAAGTTTCACGGGATGGGAAATTTGAATACAGATTTTGGAGGAGATCAAACACGATGAGTGGCGGAGGCAACACTTTGGCGAGGCTGGGCCTCCACCACACCTTAAAAACTTCAACTTCAGGCTATTTGCACACTGGTGTTCTCGAAAGATATATAAGCTTTGATGTCGCTGTATGCATGGCTGCCTCCATCGGCCATACCTTAATAAAAATTCTCCCCCTTCCAGTGATGCTGAATATTATGCCTCATGGAAAAAAAACTCTTTAAAAAAAATCAGTGCATCTTCTCTCTTTCTCTCTGCCTTCTCATCATGTACTCATCCATTTTAGTACGTGAGATCTCATTCTTTCTTTCTTTTTTTGAGGGAAGATCTCATTCTTTCTCTTCTTCCCACACAAAGGGGGTTTGGGTTTTTCTCTCTTCGCTGGCAGGGCCGTCGTCCCCGTCCCATCTAGGCCTGGGGAGACGGAGGGGGGCTAACAACATGTTTGTTAATCTATCAACTGGGCGAGAAAATCTTTGAGAATGACTGTCCTTAGTCAAGTATATACATGTATCAATTGGGACGATGATCGTTCACAGGCAATGTCGTGTTGGTATGTTCTCCATTTATAGTACTCTACCATATGGGGTTTGACCTATCGATGAGGTGACCAGGGTGTTGCCTAGCTCCTGTCCCCCGTATGGCCGCCTGTAAACCATCACAGATGCCAATAACAGCTAGCATTGCCCCAGCGCGAAGTATGTGTTGGGCATGTGCCATGCCCCCTCTAATTAACCTAGCTGCTAGCTCCATTATGCTGGCACATATTCATGGATGAAGATATCACGCATGTTAGGATGAATTATAAGTTGGCGCTCCCCTCTCTTTGCCCCTTTTCGTCCACCAGAAACCCTTTTCTCCGTTGCGATGCGCGTTTCATGAGCAGCTAGCACGACGTATTACCACCGTGTTTTCCTCTGGCATCTTCTCATTGTTGTTAGGCCCCTCTCAATGCTCCACCTTGTACAGGTGTTAAGCCTTCCACGTAGGCAAAAAATCTGATGTGGCATGTTATTTAAAAGGAGAGAGATGAGTGTGGTGACCTCAGAAAAAAACAACGCTAAGCGCGTGAACCTAGGCAAAACATTTAAAAGAAGAAAGCCCACCAATACATGAAGAGCTTTAGTTGCTAAGTCATTAAATGAAGCAAGCTTAGCAACCATAAGCTAAGCACCTATGCATTAGGGAGTATAGTTGCTAAGCTATTTAATGTGTTTAGCACCTCATCTAAGCACCTATGCATTGGCAACAGCCTTATTGCATGCTGTTGTGACGGCCGTTAGGCCTATGCATGTCGACCTCATGCGAGCATTTCGGCATGTGCTTTGTATGACACAGTTTGGTTAGTTAATTATCTTGCAATGACGTTCACCGGTAGTTGGATGTGACGTTGCAAAGCTAGCTTAATTAGTTCGATGATTAACTAATGTTCAAAACTCAAAAGGTCTCCTCCTTTTTGGCTGTCTCCCTTGCATGCACCCCATGAACTAACCAGCATGTCCTACAAACCGGACCTCTCATGGCTGCTTCTTGCATTGCATGCTGCTTTTCGTGAACAACCTGAACCTCTACCCTTGGAGTCGGTTGATAATCATGATATCTCGCATGTTTATCGTTCGGCATTACGTACTTGCTCCAAGTTAACAACTTTCATATGGAGATATGATTCTGCAGGTTGTTAAGGATAGCAACTACTAATTGCACTCACTTTACATTGCAAAAGGCGAACATCTTTTCTGCCCTCGATCCACAATGGTGGCCTACATATCCCCTGTTTATATGCGTTAGTAGTAACCATGTTCCCTGCACATCTACCAGGCCACACAGATCGCGCTTAAAACGGCTGTTGCATGTGACGTGCTCCTGCTCGGGGAATCAAGATCAGGCTGGAAGCGCAAGCAACTTGCAAAGTAACATTCCCTTCGGACTAAGAAAAGGCGACTCTTCTTCTCGCTATCCGCACCAATAATTTACACCTTAATTGCTATGGAAGCAGCCATTATTTTTCAGAAAAATTAAAGAATCCGTGTTCGCGTACAAGCGAATTCTTGTGAAATGTAGTTAAGCCACTATGAAGATACATATGATTGCACCCCACGGCGTGTATGCCAGTGGTGGAATGTCTGAAAATCAGTTGACCAAGCGGCACATCGCTAAATCGAGTTAATTGCACAGAAATACCACAATTCAGGCATCACATGCAGATTGGTACCATGATTGCTAATTTTTGCGTGTCAGTACCAACATTGGTCTAAATTTTTGCAAATTAGGCTAAAACGTGTATTTATACGTATTGACGCCCGATCCGACAGCTCGGGCCCACCCGTCAGGTGCCACGCTGGCCAATCGGCGTGTGCCCGCGCGCTGACTAGGACGAGCCGGTGCGCTGCTGCTCTCCAACCTGGTCCGGTCGCACCAGCTCTAGCCCGGCCGCACCATTCCCCTCCCCTCCTCCTCCTCGCTCGTTTCCTCCGTCGCCGCCGCCCGCGTCCCGACTGCCGGCCGCCGCACCGCCCCGCCGACGCCATGGTTTTGGAGGACGAAAGCAGCGACGACCATTCTAGCCTCCCGTACATGCAGTCTTCATCCACAGACGGTCTCAACGAGGTCAGTACAGGGTTAGGGTTAGGGTTTCAGATTTGGGATTTCTTGATTTGGTTGATATCGCTAGGTTTTGATTTGGCCATTGTCTTTGTGCGAGCTTCTGCAGGTCCCTTTCAGCATTGAAGATCCAGATTACAAGGGGCTTGAGCTGGATGTGATGTCTCCATGTGAGAAGCACGGCATGGCATCTGAGAGGCTTGTTGCCTTTGAAGGAACAGATACAGGCAGGAGGTTTTTAGCATGTGCACAGCCGGTATGGATTGTAGGATTGTAGGCATACTGATTTTTTTTCTTACTTGGTCAGTGCCATATTAAACTCTGTTTGCTGGAGTACTCTGCTTGCTGTCAACATTTTGGTTCATAGTGGTTAGAGTAGCTTATTTAGGTCAAGCATGAGTATATTTTGCTGGAGTACAATGGCATAGTAATTTATGTTAATAGTAATTTAGGTCAAGCATGAGTATATTTTTTCTTACTCAAGTGGCTGCTCCTCTTGTTAAATGTAGTGGTCTGGTGCTAACATAGTAATTTATGTTAATAGTGGTAGTAGAGTAGCTTACAAATATTTGAACACTCCTTGATATGAACAGTACAGTAACTAAACTAGTTAGTCAGCTACTCAAGTGGCTGCTCCTCTTGTTAAATGTAGTGGTCTGATGCTAAATTTAGACATCTTTTTGGCAACTGCAGTGATTTTGTGTAATTACTTGATGTATGAACTGTTTTGTTGTTGTTGTTGTTGTTGTTTTTGCAGGAAGGTACCAATTGTGGCTTTGTTGAATGGGTTGATCACCAGTGGCCCCCAACAATGCAGAATGCATTGTTGAAGCTATGGGCAATGGTTGAAGATGCCAAAAGTGCTAGAGTGAATGACAATCTTGAAAGTTCTTTCACTATCCACCATCTGACAGAAGAGAAGAACAACCTGGAGGCCAACTATGACAAGCTAGTCCAAGATGTGCATCAGCTTATGAGCTTCTAGGAGGATAGGGTGGTGGATTTCAGACATCTGCAGTCTGCCATTACATATCAGCATGAATGCAGAAGTGAACTGGTGGCTGATATGAATGCAAAGATGGCAAAGAAAGATACAGAGTTTGAGAAGTTTAAGCAGAATTATGATGTGCTACTGAACCTGACAAGAGCTCAAGCTACAGTCATCCAGAACCTGAAGTTGAAGCATATTACTGATAAGCAATTGCTTACTGAAGCTAAGATGAACTTGGAGTTGAAGAATGCAGAGCTCACAAAGTCTGAGGAGAAGCTCACCCAAGATAAGCTAGAGTTGAAGTTTCAGGTTGCTGATTTGCTCAAGGGAAAGGAAAAGCATGGTGAAGAGAAGGGGACGCTAGAGCTTCAGATTGCTGGGTTGATTAAGGCAGAGGAGAAGCTGAAGGAGAAGATCAAGGGGATCCAGGCCATCTTAGAGAAGTGAAGAAAATGAATATGAGAGTAGTGGGCAATGCTGACCTTTTGGGCATGATGGTTGTATAGTGTATGGCTCTACTAAATGTGAACTTCTCTAAGATGAACTATGGCTGTGTATGTATGTAGTAGATATGCTTTTCATCCTTTTGTGAGAAAAGGATGAACTATGCATCTAAACTCCATTATGTATTTGAACAATGGTTGTGTACTTTATAATATGTTGAACTGTAGTAAGTATTGTGTGTTATGTGTGTTATGTTTGCTGGATCAGATATTCTGTGTTATGTTTGCTAGACTTCAGATTATGATTTCTCATGCACTAGGTTTTGATGATTATGTTAGCATTGGAAGACTATTTGATGGTTATATTAGCACTGGATTATTAGATGGTTATGTTATATCATGCATTGGAAGCCTATGTTTAGGTGGCTCTGTCGACCCCGAGTCACCGTAAACCCTAATGGTTAGGTTTAGGTGGCTCCGTCGACCCCAAGTCACCATAAATCCTAATGGTTAGGTTTAGGTGGCTCTGTCGACCCCGAGTCACCATAAACCCTAATGGTTAGGTTTAGGTGGCTCCGTCGACCCCGAGTCACCATAAACCCTAATGGTTAGGTTTAGGT
>NC_041380.1:331924142-331940732 GCF_002162155.2 Triticum dicoccoides | reverse complement strand
TAAACCCTAATGGTTAGGCTTAGGTGGCTTCCTCGACCCCGAGTCACCGTAAACCCTAATGGTTAGGCTTAGGTGGCTCCGTCGACCCCGAATCACCGTAAACCCTAATGGTTAGGCTTAGGTGGCTCCGTCGACCCCGAGTCACCGTGCTTCATTAAGCCTCCATACTTCATCACGCAGATCCCCAATGAGCTCACTCCAGAATGTGGGCAATTTCACCATGCTGACATGCAACAGATAGCAGCAGTATTGGTACTAATTTGTCACAAGTAACTGCCTAAAGTTCAACATTCAGAAAACCACCTAAAGTTCAACATTCAGAAAACCACCTAAAGGTGAACATTCAGATAACCACCTAAAGTACAACATTCAGATAATCACCTAAAGTTCAACCACATATCCAGTAGCAAGTTCTACATATCCAGTACTCCACCTCAAGTTTAACATTACAAGCATCAAGTTCAACATTACTAGAGTACTCCACCAGTACTCCATCTCAAGCATCAAGTTCAACCAAAATAACACCACAGTATTTCACATTACATGGCTCCTCCTCCTCCCATGCTAGCATTGAAGTAGGACATCCATCCAGTGTGTGTGCCATCAGTAGGAATGCCAGCATATTGCCTGGGAGCACCTCTTCCAGCTCTTCCTCTGCCTCTGCCAGCCCCTCTTCCAGATGGTGGTGGTGTAGTAGAAGTAGCACCAGCTCCTCTGCCAGCTCCCCTTCCTCTTCCAGATGGTGGTGTTGTAGTAGAAGTAACACCAGCTCCTCTGCCAGCTCCTCTTCTTCCAGATGATGGTGGTGTAGGAGCAGAAGCAGCGGGTCTTGGCTGTCTTGCTGTTGATGCAGTAGAAGGACCAGCAGCTCTTGGTTGTGAGGTACTTGGAGTAGCCTTGCAAAGAAAAGGAAACAATTAATAATGCTAGAAAGAAATGTACAAGAAAGAAAACATTAGTATATTTCAAGGTGAAAAATTATTACCACATGCTTATTCTTCCTCAAAGCTAGCTCAAGCGTCAACTGTTTAAGACAGTTTGTGTACCTATGCCCTTGGAGACCACAATTGCCACATGTTATGGTCCCCATTCTTGAAGTTTCTTTTGGCTTTGGTACTTCAAATTTGCCCTTGATCCTCTTTTCTTTCCTTCTTCCTCTCTTGATTTTGAATGCAGGTGGTTCTATGTTTGGACCAGGGGTCCTTGTCCAATCATGCTCACCAGGCACAGGAAAGATCATTGGTTCATAAGCTGCAGCATAAAAATCTTTCTTGAAGAATTTGCTGACATAATCCTCTGGTTTCCTTTTAGCCTTATTTATTGTAGAGATGGCATGGTTGCAAGGTATGCCACTAAGGTCCCACTTCCTGCATCCACATGTCTGAAGTTCCAGGTTGACAACATGTCTTTGTTGCCCACTTGTAACTTGCCATAAGTTGACCCCTGCATGTATTGGCTTGCAGTATCTGGCCCTCTCCTTCTCAGCCTCTAGCTTCTCACTGTAATGAGGTGTTATCTCCCATCTTGCATCCTTAACACTCTCTCTCTTCATGTGCCACCTCACCATCTGCTTATCTTTTATCCCATCACACATTGTCCTTATAGGTTTTCTCCTAACATCTAGAATGTACTTGTTGAACACCTCAGACAAGTTGTTCACTACCAAGTCAGTCTTGCAGTTTGTGTCAAATGCATGCCTTGCCCATGTCTTTTTTGGTATTGCAGTAAGCCACTCCCAAGCTTCCTCACTTTCAGCTCTAAGATCATTCATTGCAATATTAAATTTGTGTTCATTGTAGGCATAGCTAGCATTATCCATGCACTTCTTAAGATCTTCACCCCTAAACCCAATATTTTGGAAAATTTGCATATATATGTCTAAGGCAGAACCTTTGGTTGCAATTTGGAAACACAGCATTCACTGCATACAGTAACCCCTGACACAAACAATATAACAAGTCTAAGCTACATCCTAAAGAAATATGCACCAATGAATTAAATATGCATTCTAATCTACTATAAACACTTGTGCAAAACATAATGAAACTCTAAGCTAATGTAAACACTTCTGCAAAACACATACCTTTTGTCTATCTGACATTATAGTATAAGGTCCAAACTTGCCCACTTCTCCCCCTAGGCAAATTTTTAGTTGGTGTAGAAACCAACACCAACTAGCTTTGTCCTCTTGTCCAACTATGCCAAATGCCAGTGGATATATGTTGTTGTTGCCATCTCTACCAGTGGCAGCAAGGAGTTGAGCACCTGTAGTGAGCTTAATGAAGCACCCATCAACACCTGCATAATCAACATTTCCAAACATTAAATACATTCAAGTGAGAAACAAAATGTAGTACTCTACAATATGTAAATGGTGCACAAGGTTTAGAAACTAACCAATGAATGGCCTACACCCATTGAGAAACCCCTCCCTTGCTCCATTCATGCAAAAGAACATGGCATGGAATCTTGGGCCTGGGTGGGGTATTCTTTCAGTTGGTGTTGGAGTAACAGTACTGACTATTACTCTGCTCCCAGGGTTTGTGTCCATGACAGTCTGAGCATAGTCTTTAAGCCTAGGATATTGCTTCTTGTGATCTCCTAACACAGCTTCAATAGCTATGTTCTTTGCCCTATATGCCATGCACTTGGGCACATCTACACCATATTTTTCATTGCCTGCATCAATTATAGTCCGAATACCAATAGTTATATCAGATCTAAAGAGATGCTCATATTTCTGTGCTAGCCACTTAGCACTAACCCTGGTGGTCTCTGTGATACTAGGGCAAGTGTGTTCTAGTCTCATCTTCTTAATTACAAAGGTTTTCTCCCCTTTTATAACTGCTGCCACCATTAAGAAGTGGCATTGTTTATCTGTACACTCAACAATTATCCTCTGATCTGAATTCCCGTGATACCTGAAATTCCTGGCCTGGGTGATGTGCAAATTTAACAAAGCATCTCTGAATTGATGCTGATCCCTAAAACACAACTTCATACACAGTTGCTCATGTGGTTGCTCCAATTTCTCATTATACCACTTCCTAGCAGGCCTTTTCTTTGCCCTACTCTTCCTTTTATTTGGTAGGACAAAAGAGAGTGGCTCAAAACCATCATCATCACTCTCCCTCAACAACCCCTTCTCTTCTTCATCTGATGATGGTCTGAAATCAGGTTCAACCTCTGGTAGCTCACTACAATGTGACCTAGTGGTTGGGCCTCTTCTAACTAGCAGCTTCTGCTTCTTCTTTACAGGTTCAACTATAGTTTCTTCTTCTTGTTCAAAAGTCCTATCTTGTTCTACCTCAAATGGGTCCTCAACTTCAGTGTCACCCTCATAATGCAGCATTTCTTCCTCTTCTGATTGATCATCATCTGATTCTTCCTCTTGTGCTTCTAGCTCTCTCTGTCTCTTTCCCTCTTCCACCTCTACATCTTCATCATCAACCATGTAATTAGGGTCACTTCCAATTTGACCATCCTCATCAGAGGCATCACTGTCCTCATAAGCCTCAAATCCTTGATATCCCTCTTCTTCTTCTTCTTCCAAAACTGCTTTCAACTTGTCTGTTGCATTTTTGCTTTCTTGTGTGCAAACACCAGCAGGACCAGCAGGGTGATGTGTGATACATTGACTATCAAAGACTACTCCTTCCTTATCAACAGCTAAGATAGGAGGCTCACTAAGATCATAAACAAGAGGCTCTTGGTACACCACAGTGGACAAGTCTGGCTTTTCAAAATGCTGCCTCTCAAAATCAGTATCACGGGGTGGACAAGCCCTGACTAGCAAATTAAGCACCAATTTGTCCTGGATCTTCCTCTTTATCATCTGTAATTCTGCATGACTGTCTACCAAATCCAGCCCTTTCTCTCCTAAAGATGGATTTTCAATGTGAAACAAACAATCATATGCATTAAATCCTTGGGTTTCCATCACTGCAACCAAATTCAGATAAGTAATATCTGAACCACACAGCTTCATCTCCAATGGCTCTCTTGCATCAAAATGGATCCTTACTTCCCAAATGTCTTCATCCAAACTACAGAACAACTTAAATTTCATGTATTCATTATAATTACTCTTAATTTGCAGAGCAACAGTACAGTACAGTGCAATTTAAAGTAACCTGTAAGTCTATTATTTACTAATTGAGCACAATAGCAAAATTTGGAGAGCAACAGTACAGTACAAAACAATTTAAAGTAACAGTACCAGACAGTACAGAACAATTTGGAGAGCCACAATAATCCCAAATTTTTACTGTCATTGAACTAATTTGAGAGTGCAATACACTATGTTACTAGGTTAGTTTAATTGTCCTATACTAGTCACTTCAATTGGATAAAACCTAATCCCCAACTGGATAAAGCAGAAGATGAACAAACCCTAAAAATGCCCAATTGGATAAATCAGAGGAGGAAGAGGGCAAGGGTACTTACAGCACGCCGCCAAGTCCATGCGTCAACTCATGGCTGCTGCTAGGGTTCGCCACCCACTGATGCGCCAACCGCAACCGCTGCTCCATGGTGAGTAACATCGACTCCACGTCGTCGGTCGAGTACGCGGAGCTAGAGTCGTCGCCGCCATCCCAGTCGACACCAGCCGTTCCGCTAGGAGGCCAGAACGGCATCTCACCGCCGCCGTGGACGCCCTCGCCGCCGCCTGGCGGAATCGCCGACGCCATGGACTAGGGAACGAGCGAGGAGGAGGAGGGGAGGGGAATGGTGCGGCCGGGCTGGAGCTGGTGCGATCGGACCAGGTTGGAGAGCAGCAGCGCACCGGCTCGTCCTAGTCAGCGCGCGGGCACACGCCGATTGGCCAGCGTGGCACCTGACGGGTGGGCCCGAGCTGTCGGATCGGGCGTCAATACGTATAAATATGCGTTTTAGCCTAATTTGCAAAAACTTAGATCAATGTTGGTACTGACACGCAAAAATTAGCAATCATGGTACCAATCTGCATGTGATGCCCGAATTGTGGTACTTCTGTGCAATTAACTCGGCTAAATCACAAGAGTGCAATTCTGTGAGAGAATTCCATTTCGGCTATATACTCTGGAAGTTAGTTATGCAATTTATTTGCCCACTCATTGGTTATATAGCCTAAGTTTGAGCAGCATTACACTAGAGTATGGCAATCTCATTCGGTTGGGCACCCATAATCACCTTAGTGCTTCGCTGGTTGCTTATTATTGGACCAAGTTGATACGAAAATTCAGTTCAAAAAGCACAACACCGACCTAATTCAACACTAATCCACCAAACCAGGTAATAGAGATTTTGACGGGGACGAATTGACGAAGGTCCAACGTAGATTCCTGTCGTCTCCCCGAGGCGGCGAGCTGAAGGTTTCCCGCTGTGCACACACACCAGCGTGAACTGGTGACAGGTGCTTTAGGTCGTTTCAAGGGTTCAACGACGACAACCGCGACTCCAAGATTTAGGTTCCTAGGGGCACGTGTACAATGATTTCTCGACTGTCATTGACAGGGTCAAGCTGGCTCTGGTAAGGCTGCCCGTAATGGGTAGTATCATACCTTAGTATCATGCACATGATACTAAGATATTACAATGATTTCTCGACTGTCATTGACAGGGTCAAGCTGGCTCCGGTAAAGCTGCCCGTAATGGGTAGTATCATACCTTAGTATCATGCACATGATACTAAGATATGATACTACCTCCGTAATGCATAGTATCATATAGTATCTTAGGTGATCTTATTTATTGTCATGCATGACACATAGTAGCATAGTATTTATTATGATACGGTATCATAATATGATATGATACTCTTTCTTTCCTCATTTAATTCCATGCCATTTCAGCAAAATAGTCTAGTTGGCATGCATGATACTAGTTATGATACTTTCATTACGACCAGCCTAAGAGAGCAGCGATAGCGGCACATCATTGGCTCATTTGGTGGCGGTAATGGTTGGTCGGTGGTCTAGGGACCTCGATGTAACTTTCATTATGGTCGGGCTGGTTTGTACTACCGGCGGACATTCATAATAAATCGAGGTCCCAAAATGGGACTGAAAAAGGTCGTACATGAAGTAATTCTGCAAAATGAATGGCTTCATCTGTTATTTTTTGACCAAGAATGGCATCCAATTATTGAGGGAGAATATGTGAAGATATGTTGGGTGATGCACGATCAAACCAAACTTTTCTTTTATCTTCTCCTTTTGCCTAAACAAGAGAATGCTCGTGACTTGTCACGCCCTCATATGTCCATATCCTGATCTACCCCAGCTCACTCCAACTGTCTCAACTGCTCCCACACATAATCCTCTATCCATCTCCACGCATAATTCTTCCTATGCTGGTGGAGGGGTGCAAGAAGCCAAATGCTGTTGTGATGGAGCTCTTCTCGATTCAGAGATGGAGGTCTGGTAGAAGGTCACGCGCATATAATCTGCAAATACTCCGGAGTTTGATTCTCTCCTTTATTTTCACTGAGATGCTTTAGGTGTCATCCCCGTAAGTAATATACCATGTTTATGTGCACTCTTTGAATGGAGAGAAAACAAATTACGATGACTAACGAAGAACGTTGCTGACAGATTAGAATACGCCACCACGCACAAAGCACGCGGTAGATAAAAGATTACAGAGATCTCCTTACATGGATATGTGTCGGGACTAAGGACAGTTACCATGGCCGGTGACAGTTGAACTTACCAATCCGATCACTGTTAGTACATGCCTAGGACAATTTTCTGACCCACATTTGTTCAACCCGGTTTTGGATCAAGCCGAGGAGCACCCAGCAGCCATACACATGCTATCCCTGAGCTGAGCTCCTACCCAAGGAGAGGGCAAAGAACTGTTGCTTTGGCTACAAGGTTGCGACGGCTAAATTAAGCCACACTTGCTCTTAGGCTGTGGGCAAGCTCAGCTGGTATTGCCCTCAAGATTTCAGCGAGTGACGCCAGAGCTGCCGCCCCTGCCTATTCTATCTCCAGACACTTCTCCACCTGTACAGCTTTGCTAAGCATGCTAGCTAAAGTAGAATTCAGCAAGATGCCTCTCCTTTTTGGTAGAGGGCACATGATGTTCTTGTACATTCTTTGCAGACCAATTATTTCCACTCAAATAGTACTAGAATCTTCATTTTAAAAACAAATCTTCATTTGGAAAACGGCAATACTTGTTCTGCAAAATAGTTTCAGCTCTCAACACTGCATGCACATGATGTACATGCAGACCCGGTAAAAGTGTAGATCAAGCTATGGTCGTGTTTGAATGGCTTTGATTGATGCGTGTTGCAGTTCTTGATGGCTTGAAGTACACTTGCTCTCATGAGTGGGTCAAGAAGGAGGCCTCCGTGGCCACAATTGGCATCGGCGACCATGCCTAGGTGAAGCAACAGCACCCGGTACTTGCTTTTCATATGCCAATTCTTTGTCAATAATAATGTCTTTTGACTTCTACGGGCAAGCTTGCGATAGCCAGAGGAATACACTAGGCTGCATGACAGAATTCGGTATAAAAGAATTCTGAATTTTGTATACTCCTTTTCAAAGAAAAGAAAAAAGAATTCAGTATAGTATACAGGCTACTTTTTCAGACTGTATACAATACTAGCAGTCTAGTATACTATAGAAGATTATTATTTGCCGGCGATAATAAAAAATCATTGGTCAAACTTGCTGGGTGCAGGGCCATCTCGGGGGAGGTGGCGTTCCTGGAGCCGCCGGAGGCCGGCTCCTAGCGCGGAGCCTTGGGCGCACGAGCGACGTCAACTGGCCCATCTCCGGCGTCAAATGTCTCTGCCGTCGATGAAAAATTCTCTCGTCGTTCCGATTTTCTTTTGTCGGTGTACCACGCAAACAGTTTGCCATACGACCGCGACGTAGGAGACGGAAAAGAACGGGCGGATTAGTCTGAGCCGATCAATTTACCCGAGGTCCCGTAAACGGCTGGGCCATCAGGCGGGCGCGGAAAGAGACGGAGAAGCTGAATCTCTCGGAGTCGGAGGGTTGCGTGTGCAATCACGACGGCGACGCGCCACCGTACGTGACCGGTTCCGGCGACATGTACAGGGGAGCCGACGGCGTTTTTCGTATGGGGAGCATGTCGCCGTCTCCCCCCGCCCCCGGCCCGGCCGCCTCGTTTTCCCCTCGTATGTGTGGACAGTCCCGCCCGGCCTGGCGTCAGCCTATTCAATGCGCGCGCCATTGCGGTGTGGTGTGGTGGTTAGTTATTTGGGAGCAAGGGCATGTGTCCCTTTCCGTAGGCCCCGTTCAAAGTCAAGACCCTGGCTCACCGCTTGCTTAATCATTTTGGGTTGCATTATTAGGGTTTCTCCGCTACTAGGAATAGTTTTTTTTTCCTCTTGCAGCTGTGGTATTTCTACTACGGAGAAAATTCCAATTTGAGCGGGTGGGAAGCGTTTGGAATGAGCTGTGTCTGAAAAGAGTAGTAGAGAACATGTACTCGTACGGAGTGGAGTAGTATACGCTTGTTTGACCAGCATGGATTGCATATTTATACCAGTATATGTCAGAGAGCGCCATGGACTGAGTTTTTGTTCAGAGAGAGAGGAGGAGAATATGTGCGCGCGTTTGAAAAAACGGAGTTTCGGAATCTGGCGCTCTGGGTGGGTGCCAGTGCCAGGATCCAAACCCACTAATCTGCTCTGCGGGACAGCGGAATAACGTCGTATTAAGAGGACGCCTTCTGCTTTTGAACCTGGACTGCTAGATTTGTTCCTCCATCTGACGTCACCGTGCCATAGCAGTAATTGTTTACGGAGAGAAAGCCTGTCAAACCCGCCACACGTAGAAGCTCGAACCACAAACAAAACGAACGAACGAACTTTGAACAGCAGCAAGAACACTCAATGTACTTTTTACAGAACAACCAAACAATCACCAAAATCTTTAGAATCGCAGAATGGACGACCCCAGTTTGTTTTAGTCTTTTTCCTCCCTCTCTCTCACACCCAAATCACTGCCGCTTTGGCATAATAATGTCATCCAAATTCCCCATCAGCGCGCACAAACCCTACCTTTTTCTCTTCCATATCGACTCTTTTTCCCCACGCATTTTTTTCTTTTGGATGGCTTTTCGATATGCTCGCCCACTACCGGTTTGTTCGCTCGCCCTCGGCCTGTACCGAGGCTCCATGTGTGCTGCGCAGCTCACACCATCATCACAGGTTACAGCTGGCCAATCCGGATCTAACGCCTACGGTAGTACGGTCCTCGTGACTCACAGCTTCCCCTGGCCGTCCGATCCTCTCCCCGCGGCCAGGATGGACCCCTGCGCGCTCTGCTCCAGGGTGCGCACCACGTCGCCCATGGACGGGCGGAGGCTGGGGTTCTGCCCCACGCACGACGCCGCCAGCGCGGCCACGGCGGACGCCTCGCCCGCGTCGTACGCGCTTCCGAGCCTCTCGTCCACCAGCATCCGCGCGTCGCAGGCGGCCTTGAGCCGCGGGGCGAGGGCGGCGGTCAGCAGCCGGCCCTCCACGGGGCAGAAGGCCTCGATGCCGGTCAGGAGCTCCAGCAGCAGCACCCCGAAGCTGTACACGTCCGTCTTCTTGGTGACCACGCCGGACCGGATGTAGTGCGGGTCGACGTACCCTGGCGAGCCGAGCATGGTGTGCGCCGACGACCGCGGGCGGACGGCGGCGGAGAACCCCATCCGCGCCGACCCGAAGTCGCAGAGCTTGGCGGACATGGACGCGTCCAGGAGCACGTTGGACGCCTTCACGTCGCCGTGCACCACCTGCGGCTCGCAGCGCTCGTGCAGGTACTCGAGCGCCTGCGCCACCTGCAGCGCCACCGACACCCGCCGCGCCCACGGCATCGCCCCCGCGGCCTTGCCGCCGCCGTGGAGCTTCTCGTACAGGTTCCCGTTCGCCGCGAACTCCAGCACCAGCACGCCCTCATCTGCATCCACCAAATCCACGAACAATTCAGCTTCATATTCAGCAGCACGACGGCACGGAGCAGAGAAATGCCGGAATAAAGCACGCACCTTGCTGCTCGCAGAAGCCGAGGAGGCGGACGATGTGCGGGTGGCGGATGCGGAGGAGCGTCTCGAGCTCCTGACGAAACACGCGGTGGATGCGCTCGCTGCTGCGGTGGACCTTGACGGCGGCGAGCGCGCCGGAGAGGCGCGCGAGGTAGACGGTGCTGAAGCCGCCCTCGCCGACCACGGCGGAGGTGAACCCGCCCGTCATCCTCTCCACCTGCGCCCACGACAGCTGCCGCGCCCCGGCCTCCTCGCCCCCTTTGCCCCCGCCGCACTCCGACTCGTCGTCCACCTCCATGTCGCCGTCGGCCGCATTGGCCCCGCAGCCGCAGCAGAAGAACCTGAACCTCTGCCCCATCGATCCTCGCCGGTTTCTATGGACTTCTCGCAAACACACACGAGACGAGACGAGAAGAGAGGAGCAGAGCCGATAGAGGGAGGTGGCTTTGGGGTTATGGCTTCCTCTGTGTATTGTGGAGAGAACGGCGGGTGTACTCGGTGTGGCGTAGAGGGGCTTATATATAGGTGGGTGCGGGGAATTCAGATTTGGTGGGGGTGTGAACTGCGAAGTGCCAACATTAGCAGATCATTATGTATGCAGGCAGGGGTGGGAATGGCAAGTGTGGAACCAGAACCATCTCGCTGAGGCTGGCACCCGGGCCCAGCTTACTCACTCACTGACCACCACCCATCATAACCTTCCATCCGGGAAAAAAGAAAATAAATAAATATTAATAATACATACATACATACACGAAACCTGTGATGGGCTCACCCTCCCTCGTCCCTGGAGCTCCAATAGATTAGATTACACCGGACGGGACGGGAATAATGGTCCCTTTTGGGGGCGAAATAATTGGATCGACACATGGACGATAACATGCGAATTTGCGTGCAGCTTTGGCCTGAAAACGGATTATTGGCGTGTTAGATTACAGCTGAAACGCCAATTATGCGCGAGGAGCCGAGCCTCCCTACCCTCAACGGTTATGGCTCCTCCAAGATCCAGGATGTCTCGCAACTACTACCACTGATATGACTTGGGGGTAAGGTACACCTGATGATGCTCGTCTCTAGAAAAGGCTTCGTCGTGCCGTTTACATTTGTGGTTGCCGAGCCCTGATCAAGATCAAATAGGAGAGCCTGGTTTTTTTCTTTCATATTATCGCTGTAAAATGATATTTTCTTTTTGGTTGTGTTGGAAGTGTTGGGTGTGTGCATCGTGCAATGTATACACCTTAATCTCAGAATAAGGATTGCATTTTCTGCAACCAGTTTTGCTAGGTGACATGAATAGGGAGGGAAACACATGTCTTGCACGGTATAATTGCTCCTTGTTGTGTATTTTCTCTTCCTGCGTCATAAAGGTGTCGGAGCCGAGACGTGTGCCGGACTTTGGCCAGGTTTGGTGCGATGAACACCAGCGGCACCACACACCGTAGAACAGAAGACGGTGGTCAAGGCCACGCGCAGCGAGAGCGAACGATGAACCGAGACGAAGACGAGGGCATGAGAGTCGTCGTGATAAATGTGCTTTTGGTTGCTTGCAATGATTCACTCGGGATTAAGCAGCGTCTCGTTCGCACAGGTCTTGCGCTGAATCATCATCACGCAAATTAAGTTGGTGATGCTGGAAGTGGCTTCCCGCGTGCTCGATGCGGGAAGTGGGAGTGCAAACTGAAGGTTTGCGTCTCCGCAAAAGCAACATTCGCGCTTGCGATCCCGGTCACAAATAGACAGTTGGTTACGCTGGCGCCTCAGTCTGTCTCCGTCGCCCAAACCTGAATCCAATGGGCAGTGTGGTTACGTGGTAGAAGCAACAGCTACGGCAGCAGCAAGTGATGGCCCCTTTCTTTTACGTTCGATTCGAGAACAAACTTCAAACTTGGTGCAGCCTATTGCGACTACGCCGCCTTGGCTGTGTACGTATACGTACTTTTAGCTCGAATCTGGGGGCAGAAAGCTGCGCTGCTACTACTGTACAGGAGTAGTAGTAATTAAACGCGATTGTGCAGGGGGAATGCATGCACGCACGCATCGGATTCCTGAAACCGCATCGCATCTTCACATGAACTCCGCGCTCGCGTTCACTGAACTCGGCATGCATGCCTGTATGGGCGCGTGTACGTTTTTAAAAAGTGAGATTTATTGCGTCGAGCAAAGCCATGTCGATGGGTACTGCGCTGGCGCAGCCTATGATAAAACTTGCAGCTAGTACTACTTGTTCGAAATTGTACAGCAGAAGACTTATCATTTTCACTAATTAAGAACAAGGTTGTAGTGTAGTATATTCGACCTGTGAGAATATTTAGCACAATGTCAAACATTGGCATGCCAATATTTGACACCAAACCAAAGTTGTCCATGGTGAGAGTAACATAGATAGTAACATCAAGGAGGTCTGCAATCTGCTTGGCTGCTCGAGTGGGACTTTCCCTTGCAAGTATTTGGGGCTTCCGCTAACAATTCGCAAGCAATCAACGGCACAGCTCCAAGGCCTTGTGGATCAACTGGCAAATTACCTCCAAGGTGGAGGGCAGCTCTAATGCCCAAGAGTGGACGCTTAATTCTAATAACATATGTGCTTTGTGCTGTCCCTATCCATGCCATGCTCGCATTGGATATACCACCCAAGACCTTATCAGCGATGGCGCGTATTTGCCGAGGCTTTCTGTGGTGTGGCAAGAAGGAGGCCAATGGAGGGAACTGCTCAGTGGCTTGGGACATGGTTTGTCGGCCGAAGTGGGCTGGCGGATTAGGCATTCCAAACCTTCGTTGGCTCAACATAGCCTTGCAAGCGAGGTGGCCGTGGCTTCAAAGGACAGGCAAGCTGCGGCCATGGTCAGCATTACCCATTTCAGTGCCTAAGGACTCGATGGCAGTGTTCCACGCAGCGGCGAGAGCAGTGGTCGGCAATGGGAAGGAAACGCTATTTTGGGAGGATCGCTGGCTGCAGGGATTCCGCATCTGCGAGCTCACACCGCTGGTGTATGACAGGGTTCCCAAACGGGTAAGGCGGGCGCGCACAGTTTCGACAGCCATGGAGGATGCAGCATGGGCAGGAGACATTGGGCCCGACATTATTGAGGCCGCGCTACAACAATTTCTGCTTCTTTGGTCGAGAGTAGAGACAGTCCAGTTGGAGCCAGACACGCCGGACTCGGTTAGCTGGGCATGGGAGAAGGATGGCGCGTTCTCAGTGCGTTCAGCGTACGCGGCAAGGTTTGCGGGACTTGAGGTGGCGCCTACGGCTGCATTCACTTGGGGATCGAGAGCACCTCTGGCATGTCGTTTCTTTGCATGGCTTGCGCTCAAGAATCGGTGCTGGACATCTGACAGACTCGCCAAGCACGGGCTGCCTCATCAGGACGTGTGCCCTTTCTGTGATCAACAAGAGGAAACTATGAATCATCTCATGGTGAGTTGTGCCTTTTCGAAGGAAGTGTGGCATTGGATGAGGGTCGCCACAAATCAGCCGGAGATGGAGCCTGGCAATGACGATAGCCTCGCCTCATGGTGCTTAAGGCAGGAACAACGACGAGACCAACGGCGGACCACGAGAACCTTATGCTTGCTGGGCATGTGGGTGATTTGGAAGCACAGAAACGACATCGTCTTCAATGGCGCAAGCCCCTCCACAGCGTAAGTACTCGGACGGATCGAGAGGGAAGGGCATGCATGGAGGCAAGCAGGGCTCTTGAAAGGGGATTTGGATGGAGTGTTTGCGGGGCTCGCAAGGTGGGGTTTGAGTGAGTAGTCGAACATGTAGTTACCCCATGTGGAGGTGGATGTCCGAGGCATGTAAATATTGTGTACCTATGCGGATGGGAGTCTTTTCCCCTTCTTCTTTATAAAATGATACGCACACTCGCGCGTATTCGAGAGAAACATGGATGTCACATAGGCAAAAAATATGATGTGATAAATAATTAATGAAGAGAGATGCAAATGGAGTAACACTCCATTTTTATTTGCTCTGCATATTAGATTTCACTAAAGTCAAACTTCATAAAGTCAAACTTCATAAATGATCCGCAACGGAACCATGCTGCTGATGAGGACCTGCGATGCGTCCAATGGAAAGTGATGTGCAGTGCTGGTTCCGGCCCGTTACTTCCTCAGCGACAACTTCGCTGGAGATCTCTATGGTGGTTACTATGTTGTTAAGACTGTATTAGCTATGCTTTGTGATACTCTGTGGGGTCGTGCCATTCTGCTTTTGTAATAGGGCTAGTCTTACTTTGGTGCTGCTTAGGTTTTCGCCCCATAGCACTCGTTTCGATGGCGGGCGAGTGCGGTGGGTTTCCTAGCAGTGCGTTGAACTCGCTCTCCCCTTCTCCCTGTTCTTGGACTATCCGCCGAACTTTGTATTTCCGTTCTAAGTAATGGAAAGGGGGTTTGCCCGGTTCAAAAAAAAGTTTATAGAAAAAATATGAATATTCACAATAACAAATCTATATGATGTGAAAGTACATTCAATAATGAATCTAATGGTATTGACTTGTTATTGTATATGTTAATATTTTTGTATATAAACTTCGTCAAAGTATACAAAATTTGACTTTGACCAAAGCTAATATGCGGAGTAAATAAAAACGAAGGGGGCACCATCACATATCGGTTTCCAATGTAAAATGAGTCCACAAGTAATAAATGAAGCCCTAATCTCACCGCCCAAAGGAGACGATGTGAATCGATATTGGAGCTTCGTTGACTCTGTCCGGATGGACAAGCTTGAGGAGGATCGAAGCCCCGAAGACCAACTCGAAGATGATACACTGCCCTTGCGAGAGAAAAACTTTAACCTACACTATCAGCTCGAGCCAAGGAATCGACAAAACCTCTCCCTATCATCTGTAGCCAAAGGGCCAAACAGAGGCGAGGTGGATCCACATGCTCCTTGGTGAAGATTAGAGGGGATGAGTGCAGTGGTTGCCGCAGTTGCCTGAGGGAAAGATAAACTCTGACCTAACAAGGTGACGACCATTACTCTAGTCCATACCGCCAACTAATGACCAGAGCAAGGTTTTCTTCAATCTTGTCGATGACCACCATGCTATAAGTAGCATAGTTGTAGAGAATTGTCGCATTGTGCTCTTTCCAAAGTCCTCATGGGAGAAGTATTACCAAGGAGGCAAACATTTTTCCTGATTAACCCCCTTTTTTAATGACTCTCATCGTCCACTCATTTACCGAAGGCACACGCTCCAGACGAAAGAGAAGATGTCTTGTAGGACTAACCAGAGCTTGAGATCCGTTGGAACTATAATCCTGAATTGTCACTTGAAGAAAAGGTGTGTCGACAATTCCAAGATGTTCTAACTCGATCGAGGTCAAAATCTTATTGTAAGTTACGAACCGTTTGTATAATTTATGTTCTAACCATGTCAAGCTTTCGAAATGGCCGGGTTCAAGGAGGTAGATGTGAGACCCTCAATCGTGCATTGTAAGCCAGGGTCATCAGCCCGATGCCACCATCGAGGTTCATTTACCGAAGCAAAAGCCCGAGGTATCACATGGTTAAAGAGATACGGTTGGCCAAGAAACAAGAATTCAACCAATTTTGTATACCGGGCATGTACAATAAACATAGGATTGCATGCAACTTCATGAAAGGTACACGTCCAGCCAAACACTATGTGACATGTCGGTCGAGCACATGTTGTTGGCGACTTTTAGAGAAAGACCAATCCCCGGCAGCATGGATGCTCACCTTCTCTGGATACGATGACAACAAGCTTGTCCTCCCCAAGTCCTTGTAGCAAAAAAGAACGATTACGAGGTTGCTGTCGCGTGTCTCACCGGGTAGGGAGATTGTGCACTCCAAGCTAGATCCAAGCTAGATCAATTTAGTTGATCCAAGCTAGATCAATTTTGTTGCTAGGGTTTGGGTTATATGGTAAGCTATGTGAGCGATAAAGCAAATAAGCAAGAAAAAGTATTTAGGTTTTTCATAGCTTCCCCTTGTGCGAGCATCAACTTATATACCCCATTTTGAGTTAACAACTCAGATAATAAGCATATAAAATGTATATATAATTAAGTGTAACTCAACTTACAAAAACAAGAACCTTCATTTCCGAGGAGAGATCCTAGCCATTGAGGTGGGTGAATCTACATTGTTGAAGTATCATAACTATAGAAATGACATTTTTTTTTCTAACTCCATCTCCCTAGTTTCTCCATCTTCAGTGTCCATATCGGCTCTAGGTCAATTGGGTTGTTGGCATCGCGAGTAGCCCTATAAGGAGGAGACCGTGACACAAATTTAGCATATTGTAGGGCTTTTTGCACAACATGTAAAAAAGAATCGTCTCCATTCCATAAGTGATGATCCTATACAAGTTGTCCTCTTCCTCCTCTCTATCTAGCCAGCAATGCGTCAGCAATACCCCTTTACCTCCTCCTGGCTATTGAAATTCATGATATTAATCATCGCAAACAAAAAACCATCAATCGACTATTATCATAGCATAATAATCTTTGCATGTTTCTTTAAAACAAAAGCAAAAGATTTGTCTCATATATAAATTAAGAGGAGAATAGAGTTCGAGCATACAACACCCCACAATTTGCTCGAACTTCTCACCCCCC
>NC_041380.1:331865283-331923911 GCF_002162155.2 Triticum dicoccoides | reverse complement strand
CGGCGACCAATACCATAGCCTCATTCCTCATTCTTTATACTAGCAAGAAGAACCGACAAAGGAGTGCTTTTGTGTTGGAAGATGCGGGTATTTCGTTCGATTCAAATGGTCCATGTGTTGAGGCTATTGCTTTTTTTTTGGGATGTTTTTGTCAGACAAGCCCACCAATCATTCTTCAAAGGAGCGCCTCAAGTGCCAAGTTGAGGTGCCAATGGTTTGAAGTTGAAGTCATTCCTTAAGCATGTGCAAAGCCTATTTCACATGACCAACCAAACGAAGAACTTTACTTTTGGTGACGCCAAAGCCTTTGGAACTATGTGCCCCATGGCCTTGCAAGCGGACTCCGTAGAGTATATGAAACTATTGGCGTGTGCCCAAACAATATCATCCTTGGCGTTGGCCTCAACGTGTAAGTCACAAAGAATGGACCATAGCTCAATGAATTTGTGGAGGTGGAACTCAAAAAGAAATTTGGTGCACTTCTTATTTTGGAGACCCGAGCCTCATCCTTAAGCGCGTGGGCCGTCATTTGGCTGTTAGCAGAACGCAACAGCTTTTAATCTTTTCTTGCGGTGCAAGGACATCTCGCACGATGATCCGACAAAGCAAGGCACAGCCAACCAAGTCACACCGCGCCAAGAGTAATAAGTGGCTTCTACGGCTGCTGCACTGGGTGCACTTGTCAAAGCCGCACCTGCAAAAGGCACTGAACTTCAAGGACACTCGTCCGACTGAAACGAAACGGGCCAAGGCCGTCGGATCGGGGTTCGGCGCGCGATCCCGGCGGCCGGCGTCGACGTCGGACGGTGCATTGCCTTGACGGCGCTGCAACGTACCACCGCTCGCCGCTGGTGGCACGCCGCGATCAGCCGCGTGCCGTTGAGTCTCGTCCGGTCTTGGGACGGGAGGGAGGGCGCGTACGGTACGGCTGATCGATATAGCGAGAACCTGTACTGGGAACAGAGAGCCGCTGAGGCCGAGGACAAGTCGTCAGGTGCACTGCTGCAGTGCTGGCCTGGGGCTTGGTTGTAGGGCAGCTTGCAATCATTGGCTGCTGATTCGAATCAATTTGCTGACTCCGATGGTTCACTGGCCAGAAGCCCAGAACACAACACAGAGGAAACAGCCCGTCCAAGCTAATGGTCTTGGAAACATACTCCCTCCGTTTCAAAAAAAAGTCTCATGTTTTAGTTCAAGCAACGACGGTGATTCACCCCATGCCGTGATTAGCGAGCCCATCCTTGGCTCTTTCAGGAGGTTAATGATGTGGCACTACAAATGTTTTGTTTTCCCCTTGCAATCGCGGTCTGGTCTGGTAAGTGATTGCTGTCAGGAAGCAGTGGCTGGTAAGGTGGTGCCAAAGGAAGTTTAACGCCGAAAGCAACGGTGGAAGCGAGATTACATGTCGCCGTCCGGTGATCGGTGACTGTGAGTCCGACGACGCCCGGTCGCACCGTCCTTGTGCGTCACGTGTCATATACCGCGCGCTGCTCTCCGGCTGAGTGAGTGAGTGGCTTCAATGGAGTTCAGACTTCCGCGTCAGTTCGTTTGCCTTTAATTTGCTTGTGGCCTGTAAATATACTACTGATATACGTCAGTGGTAATGGCTGATGGAGAGAGCTCGTGAATGAAACGATTTAAACGCGGGAAAGCTGCTGCTAGATGCTAATTGTTGACAATGCACCGTAAAGCGCTCCACTTCCCGCACGCTTTGCTTTCCTTCCTTCCGCAAGTAATTAAACAACAGCTATTTTTAATGGAAATTTGTAGGTGTAAGCAAGCCAGGACTTTCCGTTCCATGTGATCAGAAAGCATTTGGATCACCAGTTAATCTCTTCTTACTGGCCGGCCCCTCCCCATCGTGTAAGTTGATCAATAGATTGCTTCATGATAGAGAGACGGACTAGCTAGCTAGCCCCTAGCTAGGCTAGCTGATCGCAGGTCAGCTTCGGAGCCGTAAAAAACGTATCGTCGCAGCGATCACCGTCGTGGATCGATACGGCGCCCAATCGATCGAGTACGTACGTACCGATCGAGCATTGTAGAGGTGCAGCGTCAGGGGCCCGACGTAGAAGACGACGCCCGAACACCATGTCCACTCACTGAGGCTTAATCAGCTCCCCTGTCCAAATTAACAATAACACACTACAGTGTGCATGCAGTCACACCCATAGCCAATGGCCGGCCGGCTCCCGATTACATCACATTTTCTGAAAGAAAACTTGCACCGTCCCGGTCCAATCACTCACGAAAAGGACCGATTAATTAGTCACACAAAATCGCCTCTAACAAAGATAACATAAAATCAAATCGTCTACTATGTCTTTTGAAAACCCATTTGAGCGGCGCGATGGACGTGACTGTACCTACCGGGCTGCACGGGGAGGAGAAGCAAGCACGAAGCTTCTTCACTGGCCGTTCGGCTTCTCCACACGCCTCGGGACAAAAGGAGGCGTAATGGTGCACAGTGGTCTACATATATCGGAGAACGATCAGTTAGACAAGAACCCTACTCCTAACCCGCGCGTGCGCGGTGCGGGCCTCTTTTAATTCAAATGATTAGTCGATTTCGTTCGTGGCGATATAAATTCGGTGCCGCGTATGTCTTTGCTTGCCGTACCCGTTCGTGCCAATTTCAAGTTTGGTGCAATGGATATGGATTACTACAATTTGTATTTCTTTTTTGGCATGTGCATGCAGTGTGCTTGGAAGCTACTCCGTACGTGCGAGGAGCTAATTAGGCCATGGACATCGCATCGGAACCGATCAAGACTGCCTCCTCCTCCTCCTTCTAATCAAGTTGTACTAACCGCTTGCGGCAAGCAAGCGATCGCTAAAAAGAAATGGCACATATGATATGGGTCCTTTGCGCTGAAGTTTAAAAGAGTTGCTGATTGGAACAGCAACGTTGAAACTTGACGAAACCATGCGTGCATCTGAAGTTCAACGTTGTTGATTTGATGATGAAATAAAGTTTTTCGGGGGGTGCAGGTGTGCATGCACGAACCGATCGTCCGTCCGTCCGTTCGTCCGTGCGCGTGGAGGACTTTGTTCTGTGCGTGGAACAGCCGGACACGGTGGCGCTTGTTTTATTCCATGTTGGTCGCCGGTGCGAGCAATCTGTCGGCTGAATCGTCGGTCGCCGCGCCCTGAATGCTGAATGAATCCTATCTGCCGCGATCTTGCACGCGTATTTTCTATCTACGACGAATAAAGGCAGTACAGGAAACGTGCCCGTCTCCTCTGATTAAATGATACTCCTCCTATACCGTTCTTTTCTCTTTCGGCGCTACCTATTGTATTCTTTCTCTGAATATTTCTCAAGCAAATAGTTTCTTCTGAATGTAGACATAGTTCCTGGATAGACAAGTGATGTAGGAAACTACGTGCAGGGAGCTCAGCATAGGGTGTGGACTGGAAAATGGGAATCGGATGCTTGTGATGGTAGGGCCTGGTGATTAAATGTTTGGTTAAGCTTAGCATGTAGGCTAGCCAGTAGCCAGCCATGAAGGCGCGGCAGTTAACCACTCCTGATTGGTTATTTGTCTTGCTTAATTTATTTACAGTGTTTGACTTGGCCGATTAGGTGCACAAGAAGGTTGTGCAGGAATCAGGAGGCAGGAGAGATGCTGCTTCTTGTACGGTGTCTATTTGTCTCGAGTGTTTTTGTCGCCTAAGCTACATCGTAGGTGCCGTGCGCTATCCCTTTGGTCCCCACGGCCAAGCGCTCGTGCAAAAGCCTGTCATGCATAATGTAACTTCAAGCAAGTCACTGCTGCACTTTTGGGCTCTCGGCCTTTGCTTTTCCTTGCCTAAACGAGGTGTGGCTTGCGATTAAACAACTGGGTCAGGCGATGTAGCTTAGGCCTTTGCTTTTCCTTGCCTCCACAGGAAAACACACTGGATTTTTTTAGCAGTGGAAAACACACTGGAAATATTTTTCCGAGCTAAGCGTGAGAGCAGAAAATCCTATTTACCGCTTATCGCGGCAAGATGTCGGGCAATTTCACAACCCGGACGCTATTAGGGGTCGGCCCATGAAACCCGTTTTTTTTCTTCCACTATTCATGCATCCCCATCCGTTCGGTTCATGTTCCAGTTTGTTGAATTTCCCTCCGGTTTTCTTTTTTCTTTTTTTCTTTATTATTTATTCGTTATTTTACCTTTTTAATTCACAAAGATTTAGAAAAAAATCAGAACATTTTTTAAACTTCAGAACATTTATGAAAAATACACAAATATTATCTAAAATTCATAAACGTTTTTAAAATCATGAATATTGTAGAAGTTCCTATTTTTTTAAAAACTCATGCACTTGTTTTTTTTTAATCCACGTTTTAAAAGTGTTCAAGAATTTCAAGAGAAAACAAAAATGGAATGAAAACCAGAGAACATCACTTGCCTTGGAATAAGTCGACATGCTTAAACGGGTCCGCCCTAGTCACTTGCGTCCCTATGTGATTTTACCGGCAATCTGCCATATGAAGCGACATATATATAGGATGGCTCCAGGAGAGCTGTGTGTATTTATATTAAAGATGAAATGGAGCAGATATGAAATTCATTTAAGAAAGAGCTTAGTCACCGTTGAACACTATTTTTGGATGCATGAATATTTAAAATTTTGTACATAATTCTCTCCATTACTAAACTAATTTTGGAATTTTTAAAATTTTTAAATAAAAATGTTTCGGGTGGTATTTACCCGATAATAATGTTCATGGGGTGTACCACCTAATGGGGTGCACACAAGAGATTAACACAGGTCCGGGTCCTCAGAGATGAGGTAATACCCTAGTCCTCCACCTTGTGTTGATGGTATTGATCTAGGCTCCTGCGAAAGTTGTACCAAACAGAAAGCATTACTGCACTACATTAGAGTACACTATGCATTGAAAGTACAAGTACGTAAACCGGTGAAGTACATGTATGTTGAGTACAAGTTAGGTTTCTATCGGAGTACAAGTTGCACCAAGAAAAAGTTCATTGAGATCTATCAACATAGGGTCTACTTTCAAAGATCTCGATACAAATAAGTCAACGGTTAAAATGGTACCTAATTGGAAAGCTCAACTGACAAGATATTTTGATTTGAAGTTTGAATCTCACAAAAATAAAACTATTCTGTCACCGATCCGTCCAAAAACCCATCGAAGCTATCTGGCAACGACAACTAGCATACATACATTACGCTACTTGCCGTAGATATTTGTGGAAAGTTGTTTGTGGGTAAGCAGGGAGTACCCTTAATTAGTGATCTCGTATTTTATAAAAATGTTTTAAATGGCCGCAGAGTGGCCTCCCCTTTACCATTATCCTCCGGAGAGGGTGCTACCTACTGTAGCCACCGGAGTGCAGTCTGTTGAGGCATATCCTATTTCATGCGTAACACGATGTATTGAACATATAAACCCAGCTAGGCTACCCGCCTAGCGAGGGCACTTGCAAGCGCTAATGCTTCTGGTCCATTTGATTTTTTCACTGTAGTGCGATTTTACTTGGTGGCATTCGGTCAACCGTTGGTTGTTTTGCACATTTACAGCAGCTCCACGAGATAATGACTGGTGGGACTGGTTAAGTATAGGGTCCAGGCAATTAGGTGGGTTTGTGTGATTCTACGTATCAGAAATATGCAACCAGCGAGGTGTGAAAACCTAGCCAATCCTTTCCGTTCTCAAGCCCCGCACCCCCCTCCTCCCTCGAGCCACCAATCCCTCCGTCCTCGAGCCCCGCGTCCCCTCCTCCAAAGCTCTCCACCACCACCGCGCCTCTTCCTCTCCCTCGCCCCTCTCCTCCCCCGCTCTCGAAATCCCAAGGCATGGTCGCTGCCACCTCTCCTATCTCTCTTCCTGCAGGACAACTATAACACCCTCGATGCGACTATATCTCCCACGTGTCGAGGCACGACTTAGAGGCATAATCGCATTGAAGGCATATGTCGCAAGTTAGGCAATCTTCACAACATCCCATGTAATATGATAATAAAAGAGGGGAGATAACATAGTTGGCTTACACTCGTCACGTCAATCAAGTACATAAATAACATTACATCATCCAAACACTCATGGCCCGACTACGGCGCCAAAATAAAAGATAACCCAACATGCGACACGGTCCCGATCAACCCCAACTAGGCACCACTACTGATCATCAGGAAAGGAAACATAGTAACGTTGAGAGTCCTCGTTGAACTCCCACTTGAGCTCGAGCGCGTCACCTGGAGCGGAATCATCAGGCCCTGCATCTGGTGTAATAGTAATCTGTGAGCCACAGGGACTCAGCAATCTCGCACCCTCGCGATCAAGACTATTTAAGCTTATAGGTATGGCAAGGTAAAAATATGCGGAGCTGCAGCAAGCGACTAGCAAATATGGTGGCTAACTTATTCGCAAAAGAGAGCGAGAAGAGGAGGCAAAGCGCGAGCGCGAAACTAGAGAGCAACCTGCGCAAACATTACTCCAACACCGTGTCCACTTCCCGGACTCCGCCGAGAAGAGGCCATCACGGTAACACACTCCGTTGATTCATTTTTAATTAAGTTAAGGTTCAAGTTATCTACAACCGGACATTAACAAATTTCCATCTGCCCATAACCGCGGGCACGGCTTTCGAAAATTCAAATCCCTGCAGGGGAGTCCCAACTTAGCCCATGACAAGCTCTCACGGTCAACGAAGGAATAGACCTCCTCCCAAGACGTTCCGATCAGACTCGGTATCTCGGTTCTCCAAGACAACTCCGACAATGGTAAAACAAGTCCAGCAACACCACCCGCTGTGCCGACAAATCCCGATAGGAGCTGCACATATCTCGTTCTCAGGGCACACCGGATAAGCTAAGCGTACGGGAGCCAACGTAACCCAAGTTGCCAAGGGACGGCCCCGCACGGTGCTCTAGGTTGGACCAACACTCAGAGGAGCACTGGCCCGGGGGTTTAAAATAAGATGACCCTTGAGTCCGCGAAACCCAAGGGAAAAGGCTAGGTGGCAAAAGTTAAAACCAAGGTTGGGCATTGCTGGAGGAGTTTTATTTAAGGCGGACTGTCAAGGGGTTCCCATTATAACCCAACCGCGTAAGGAACACAAAATCCGGAAGGCCGGCCAGTCGGGAGACCCGCCTGTGTGTCCGGTCGACATTCTGCCGCAAAGAGCGGCAGATAGGAGCTCTCCCTAAACGGCGCCCGTTTAGGTGTTATTCGCAAACAGCGCACACCCCTCTTCTTTCCTCTCGATCCAGATGGGCCGGCCCGTCTATGTTTTTTTCTGCATTCAAAAGAGAAAAAGTAAATCGGCAAGAGCGTGAATCGAACCTACAACCTCCTCCTTTTGTGTTTGAAGGCAATGACCACCGGACACCCAACATAATGTGTATACGTCCATCTTTCACATCCTTTTTATCCATCTACTTTCCTTTTTTTTCTTTTTTTCCCTTCATCCTGGTTCAATGAACTTTTCAATTTTTTCGTGAACTTTTTCGCAAACCAATGAACTTTTTTTCAAAATGAAAGAAATTTTATCAAATTTGATGAACTTTTTTCAAATTCGATGAACTTTTTTGAAAATCAATGAACATTTTTTCCAAAATCGATGAACTTTTTTCAATTTCGATGAACTTTTTTTTAAAATGGATGAACTCTTTTTCGAACTCAAACTTTTTATCAAAATTGATGAACTCTTTTTTCAAACTCGACGATTTTTTTCAAAGTCAATGAACACTTTTCAAAATCAATGAACCTTTTTTTAAAGGGAATGAACTCTTTCAAGATTGATGAACTATTTTCAAAATTGATGAACTGTTTTTCAAAACCGATGAACTACTTTTCAAAATCAATGAACTCTTTTCAAAATCGATGAACCCTTTTCCAGATCGATGAACTTTTTTCAAAATTGTGAACTTTGTTTTTCAAAATCGTGATCTTTTTTTCAAAGTCGATGAACTTTTTTCAAAATCAATGAACTTTTTTTACAAAAGCGATGATTTTTTTTGAATAATTTAAAAATCAAAGCGCTATAGTACGTTTACATGTTTATGAATAAATTGTGCGGCGACAGAGTACTTTAAACAGTCTCCCTTGATTTCATGAGTAGTCCGGTGTAGTGTAGTTGGTTTGCCCGTGTCATTCGCTACTCGACGACGCTGGTTCGATACTCTGTCTCGACCAATTTTTGGCTGTTCTTTGCTCGCTTGACTTTTTGCTGGGCCGGCCCAGTTCACAGCCATGTGGGCGCCCGAACTACCAACTGGCGCTAAAGGCGCCCGTTAGGAGCTCCCTCTCGTTGGTTCGATGCGGGTGAGCTTGGGGGGCTGCCTATAAAAGCATACTCGGGGATGGTTGATGCTTTGTGTTGGGGAACGCATTATTTCAAAAAAAATCTACGATTACGCAAGATTTATCTAGGAGATGCATAGAAATGAGAGGGGGAGAGTATGTCTACGTATCCTCGTAGACAGAAAGCGGAAGCATTATGAAACGCGGTTGATGTAGTCGAACGTCTTCGCGATCCAACCGATCAAGTACCGAACGCACGGCACCTCCGTGATCTGCACACGTTCAGCTCAGTGACGTCCCGCGTACTCTTGATCCACTTGAGGCCAAGGGGGAATTTCGTAAGCACGACGGCCTGATGACGGTGATGATGAAGTTACCGACGCACGGCTTCACCTAAGCACTACAAAGATATGACCGAGGTGGAATTCTGTGGAGGGGGGCACCGCATACGGCTAAACAATCAACTTGTGTGTCTATACGGTGCCCCCCTCTTCCGTATATAAAGAAGGGGAGGAGGGGAGGGCCGGCCCTCTCTATGGCGCGCCCAAAGGGGGAGTCCTACTCCCAGTAGGAGTAGGTTTCCCCCCTTTCCTAGTTGGAGTAGGAGAAGAAGGAAGAGGGAGAGAGAGGGAAGGAAGGGGGGCGACCCCCCACCCAATTCGGATTGGGCTTGGGGGGACGCACCCTCCACCTGGCTGCCTCCTCCTCTCTCCTACTAAGGTCCAATAAGGCCCATTGACTCCCTGGGGGGTTCCGGTAACCCCCGGTACTCTGATAAGTGGCCGAACTCATTGTTGGTATCTCAATACCTAGTTCAATCTCGTTATCGGCAAGTCTCTTTACTCGTTCCGTAATGCATCATCCCGCAACTAACTCATTAATCACATTGCTTGCAAGGCTTATAGTGATGTGCACTACCGAGAGGGCCCAGAGATACCTCTCCAATACACGAAGTGACAAATCCTAATCTCAATCTATGCCAACTCAACAAACACAATCGGAGACACCTGTAGAGCATCTTTATAATCACCCAGTTACGTTCTGAAGTTTGATAGCACACTAAGTGTTCCTCCGGTATTCGGGAGTTGCATAATCTCATAGTCATAGGAACATGTATCAGTTATGAAGAAAGCAATAACAATAAACTAAACGATCATAGTGCTAAGCTAACGGATGGGTCAAGTCAATCACATCATTCCCTAATGATGTGATCCCGTTCATCAAATGACAACTCATGTCTATGGTTAGGAAACTTAACCATCTTTGATTAACGAGCTAGTCAAGTAGAGACATACTAGTGAGACTCTGTTTGTTTATGTATTCAAACATGTACTAAGTTTCCGGTTAATACAATTCTAGCATGAATAATAAACATTTATCATGATATAAGGAAATATAAATAACAACTTTATTATTGCCTCTAGGGCATATTTCCTTTAATCTCCCACTTGCACTAGAGTCAATAATCTAGATTACACAGTAATGATTCTAACACCCATGGAGTATTGGTGCTGATCATGTTTTGCTCGTGAGAGAGGTTTAGTCAATGGGTCTGCAACATTCAGATCCGTATGTATGTTGCAAATTTCTATGTCTCCCTCCTTGACTTGATCGCGGATGGAATTGAAGCATCTCTTGATGTGCTTGGTTCTCTTGTGAAATCTGGATTCCTTTGCCAATGCAATTGCAGCAGTATTGTCACAAAAGATTTTCATTGGACCTGATGCACTAGGTATGACACCTAGATCGGATATGAACTCCTTCACCCAGACTCCTTCATTTGCTGCTTCTGAAGCGGCTATGGACTCCACTTCACACGTAGATCCCGCCACGACGCTCTGCTTGGAACTGCACCAACTGACAGCTCCACCATTTAATAAAAACACATATCCGGTTTGTGACTTAGAGTCATCCGGATCAGTGTCAAAGTTTGCATCAACGTAACCATTTACGACGAGCTCTTTGTCACCTCCATAAACGAGAAACATATGCTTAGTCCTTTTCAGGTATTTCAGGATATTCTTGACTGCTGTCCAGTGATCCACTCCTGGATTACTTTGGTACCTCCCTGCTAAACTAATAGCAAGGCACACATCAGGTCTGGTACACAACATTGCATACATGATAGAACCTATGGCTGAAGCATAGAGAATGACTTTCATTTTCTCTCTATCTTATGCAGTGGTCGGGCATTGAGTTTGACTCAACTTCACACCTTGTAACACAGGCAAGAACCCTTTCTTTGCTTGATCCATTTTGAACTTCTTCAAAACTTTATCAAGGTATGTGCTTTGTGAAAGTCCAATTAAGCGTCTTGATCTATCTCTATAGATCTTGATGCCCAATATATAAGCAGCTTCACCAAGGTCTTTCATTGAAAAATTCTTATTCAAGTATCCCTTTATGCTATTCATTAATTTAGTATCATTTCCAATCAACAATATGTCATCCACATATAATATCAGAAATTCTATAGAGCTCCCACTCACTTTCTTGTAAATACAGGCTTCTCCAAAAGTCTGTATAAAACCATATGCTTTGATCACACTATCAAAGCATATATTCAAACTCCGAGAGGTTTGCACCAATCCATAAATGGATCGCTAGAGCTTGCACACTTTGTTAGCACCTTTTGGATCGACAAAATCTTCTGGTTGCATCTGATGGGCTTTAGTGGGAAGAGGAGAAAGGGCCAAGGGGCTGCTGCGCCCCCCCTCCCCTCTGGTCCGAATTGGACTAGGGAAAAAAGGGCCGGCCACCTTTCCTTCTCCTCCACTTCCTTCTCCCTTCCTTCCCTCTTGGTGGACTCCTACTAGGACTTGGAGTCCTAGTAGGACTCCACATCCTGGCCGCACCAATTGCCTTGGCCAGCCTCCTCCTCCTCCATCCTTTATATACTGAGGCAAGGGGCACCCCATGAACACAAGTTGATCTTCGTGATCGTTCCTTAGCCGTGTGCGGTGCCCCCCCCCCCCCACCATATTCCACCTCGGTCATATTGTAGCGGTGCTTAGGCGAAGCCCTGCGACGGTAGAACATCAAGATCGTCACCACGCTGTCGTGCTGACGGAACTCCTCCCCGACGCTTTGCTGGATCGGAGCCCGGGGATCGTCATCGAGCTGAACGTGTGCCAAGAACTCGGAGGTGCCGGAGTAACGGTGCTTGGATCGGTCGGATCGTGAAGACGTACGACTACATCAACCGCGTTGTCACAACGCTTTCGCTGTCGGTCTACAAGGGTACGTAGATCACACTCTCCCCTCTCGTTGCTATGCATCACCATGATCTTGCGTGTGCGTAGGAAATTTTTGAAATTACTACGTTCCCCAACAGTGGCATCCGAGCCTAGGTTTTATGTGTTGATGTTATTTGCACGAGTAGAACACAAATGAGTTGTGGGCGATATAAGTCATAGTGCTTACCAGCATGTCATATTTTGGTTCGGCGGTATTGTTGGATGAAGCGGCCCGGACCGACATTACGCGTACGCTTACGCGAGACCGGTTCTCCTGACGTGCTTTGCACAAAGGTGGCTAGCGGGTGTCAGTTTCTTCAACTTTAGTTGAACCGAGTGTGGCTACGCCCGGTCCTTGCGAAGGTTAAAACAACACCAACTTAACAAACTACCGTTGTGGTTTTGATGCGTAGGTAAGATTGGTTCTTGCTTAAGCCCGTAGCAGCCACGTAAAACTTGCAACAACAAAGTAGAGGACGTCTAACTTGTTTTTGCAGGGCATGTTGTGATGTGATATGGTCAAGACATGATGCTAAATTTTATTGTATGAGATGATCATGTTTTGTAACCAAGTTATCGGCAACTGGCAGGAGCCATATGGTTGTCACTTTATTGTATGCAATGCAATTGCGCTGTAATGCTTTACTTTATCACTAAGCGGTAGCGATAGTCGTGGAAGCATAAGATTGGCGAGACGACAACAATGCTATGATGGTGATCAAGGTGTCGCGCCGGTAACGATGGTGATCACGATGGTGCTTCGAAGATGGAGATCACAAGCACAAGATGATGATGGCCATATCACATCACTTATATTGATTGCATGTGATGTTTATCTTTTATGCATCTTATCTTGCTTTGATTGACGGTAGCATTTTAAAATGATCTCTCACTAATTATCAAGAAGTGTTCTCCCTGAGTATGCACCGTTGCGAAAGTTCTTCGTGCTGAGACACCATGTGATGATCGGGTGTGATAGGCTCTACGTTCAAATACAACGGGTGCAAAACAGTTGCACACGCAGAATACTCAGGTTATACTTGACGAGCCAAGTATATACAGATATGGCCTCGGAACACGGAGACCGAAAGGTTGAGCGTGAATCATATAGTAGATATGATCAACATAGTGATGTTCACCAATGAAACTACTCCATCTCACATGATGATCGGACATGGTTTAGTTGATTTGGATCACGTGATCACTTAGAGGATTAGAGGGATGTCTATCTAAGTGGGAGTTCTTAAGTAATATGATTAAATTGAACTTAAATTTTTCATGAACTTAGTCCTGGTAGTATTTTGCAAATTATGTTGTAGATTAATAGCTCGTGTTGTTACTTCCCTGTGTTTATTTTGATATGTTCCTAGAGAAAATTGTGTTGAAAGATGTTAGTAGCAATGATGCGGATTGGATCCGTGATCTGAGGTTTATCCTCATTGCTGCACAAAAGAATTATGTCCTTGATGCACTGCTAGGTGACGGACCTATTGCAGGAGCAGATGCAGACGTTATGAATGTTTGGCTAGCTCAATATGATGACTACTTGATAGTTTAGTGCACCATGCTTAATGGCTTAGAATCGGGACTTCAAAGACGTTTTGAACATCATGGAGCATATGAGATGTTCCAGGAGTTGAAGTTAATATTTCAAGCAAATACCTGAGTTGAGAGATATGAAGTCTCCAATAAGTTCTATAGCTAAAAGATGGAGGAGAATCGCTCAACTAGTGAGCATGTGCTCAGATTGTCTGAGTACTACAATCGCTTGAATCAAGTGGGAGTTAATCTTCCAGATAAGATAGTGATTGACAGAATTCTCTAGTCACCATTACCAAGTTAGTAGAACTTCGTGATGAACTATGATATGCAAGGGATACCGGAAACGATTCCCAAGCTCTTCGTAATGCTGAAATTGACGAAGGTAGAAATCGAGAAAAACATCAAGTGTTGATGGTAGACAAGACCACTAGTTTCAAGAAAAAGGGCAGAGGGAAGAAGGGGAACTTCAAGAAGAACAGCAAGCAAGTTTCTGCTCAAGTGAAGAAGCCCAAGTCTGGTCCTAAGCCTGAGACTAAGTGCTTCTAGTGCAAAGGGACTGGTCACTGGAAGCGGAACTACCTCAAGTGATTGGCGGATAAGAAGGATGGCAAAGTGAACATAAGTATATTTGATATACATGTTATTGATGTGTACTTTACTAGTGTTTATAGCAACCCCTCAGTATTTGATACTAGTTTAGTTGCTAAGATTAGTAACTCGAAACGGGAGTTGCAGAATAAATAGAGACTAGTTAAGGGTGAAGTGATGATGTGTGTTGGAAGTGGTTCCAAGATTGATATGATCATCATCGCACACTCCCTATAATTTCGGGATTAGTGTTGAACCTAAATAAGTGTTATTTGGTGTTTGCGTTGAGCATGAATATGATTTGATCATGTTTATACGGTTATTCATTTAAGTAAGAGAATAAATTGTTGTTCTGTTTACATGAATAAAACCTTATATGGTTACACACCCAATGAAAATAGTTCGTTGGATCTCGATCGTAGTGATACACATAATCATAATATTGAAACCAAAAGATGCAAAATTAATAATGATAGTGCAACTTATTTGTGGCACTGCCGTTTAGGTCATATTGGTGTAAAACGCATGAAGAAACTCCATGCTGATAGGCTTTTGGAATCACTTGATTATGAATCAATTGATGCTTGCGAACCATGCCTCATGGGCAAGATGACTAAGACTCTGTTCTTCGGAACAATGGAGCGAGCAACAGATTTGTTGGAAATCATACATACTGATGTATGTGGTCCGATGAATATTGAGGCTCGCGACAGGTATCATTATTTTCTGATCTTCACAGATGATTTGAGCAGATATGAGTATATCTACTTGATGAAACATAAGTCTGAAACATTTGAAAAGTTCAAATAATTCCAGGGTGAAGTGGAAAATCATCGTGACAAGAAAAAAAGTTTCTATGATCTGATCGCGGAGACAAATATTTGAGTTACGAGTTTGGTCTTCAATTAAAACATTGTGGAATAGTTTCACAAACTCATGCCACCTGGAACACCACAGCATAATGGTGTGTCCGATCGTCATAACCGTACTTTATTGGATATAGTGCAATCTATGATGTCTCTTACCAATCTACCACTATCGTTTTGGGGTTATGCATTAGAGACAGCTGCATTCGCGTTAAAAAGGGCACCATCTAAATCCGTTGAGACGACACAATCTGAATTATCGTTTGGCAAGAAACCAAAGTTGTCGTTTCTTAAAGTTTTGGGTTGTGATGCTTATGTGAAAAAGTTTCATCCTGATAAGCTCAAACCCAAATCGGAGAAATATGTCTTCATAGGATACCCAAAGAAGACTGTTGGGTACACCTTCTATCACAAATCCAAAGGCAAGACATTCGTTGCTAAGAATGGATCCTTTCTAGAGAAGGAGTTTCTCTCAAAAGAAGTGAGTGGGAGGAAAGTAAAAAACTTGATAAGGTAATTGTACCTTCTCCCTTATTGGAAAGTAGTTCATCACAGAAATCTGTTCTTGTGACTACTACACCAATTAGTGAGGAAGCTAATGATGATGATCATGTAACTTCAGATCAAGTTACTACCGAATCTCGTAGGTAAACCAAAGTGAGATCCGCACCAGAGTGGTACGGTAATTCTGTTCTGGAAGTCATGTTACTAGACCATGACGAACTTGTGAACTATGAGGAAGCGATGATGAGCCCAGATTCCGCGAAATGGTTTGAGGCCATGAAATCTGAGATATGATCCATGTATGAGAACAAAGTATGGACTTTGATGGATTTGCCCGATGATCGGCAAGCCATAGAAAATAAATGGATCTTCAAGAGGAAGACGGATGCTGATAGTAGTGTTACTATATACAAAGCTAGACTTGTCAAAAAGGTTTTTTGACAAAGTTCAAGGTGTTGACTATGATGAAATTTTCTCACTCGTAGCGATGCTTAAGTCTGTCCAAATCATGTTAGCAATTGCCGCATTTTTATGAAATCTGGCAAATGGATAAACAAAACTGCATTCCTTAATGGATTTATTAAAGAAGAGTTGTATATGATACAACCAGAAGGTTTTGTCAATCTTAAAGGTGCTAACAAAATGTGCAAGCTCCAGCGATCCATCTATGGACTGGTGCAAGCATCTCGGAGTTGGAATATGCGCTTTGATGAGATGATCAAAGCATATAGTTTTATACAGACTTGCGGTGAAGCCTGTATTTACAAGAAAGTGAGTGGGAGCACTACAACATTTCTGATAAGTATATGTGAATGACATATTGTTGATCAGAAATAATGTAGAATTATTCTGCAAAGCATAAAGGAGTGTTTTGACAGAAGTTTTTCAAAGAAAGACCTCGGTGAAGCTGCTTACATATTAAGCATCAAGATCTATAGAGATAGATCAAGATGCTTGATAAGTTTTTTTTCAATGAGTACATACCTTGAAAATATTTTGAAGTAGTTCAAAAATTGGAATAGTCAAAGAAAGCGTTCTTGGCTGTGTTACAAGGTGTGAAATTGAGTAAGACTCAAAGCCCGACCACGACAGAAGATAGAAAGAGAATGAAAGTCATTCCCTATGCCTTAGCCATAGGTTCTATAAAGTATGCCATGCTGTGTACCAGATCTATTGTATACCCTACACTGTGTTAAGCAAGGGAGTACAATAGTGATCTAAGAGTAGATCACTGGACAACGGTCAAAATTATCCTTAGTGGAATAAGGAAATATTTCTCAATTATGGAGGTGACAAAAAGGTTCGTCGTAAAAAGTTACGTCGATGCAAGTTTTGACACAGATCTGGATGACTCTAAGTCTCGATCTAGATACATATTGAAAGTGGGAGCAATTAGCTAGAGTAGCTCCATGCAGAGCATTGTAGACATAGAATTTGCAAAATACTTACGGATCTGTATGTGACAGACCCGTTGACTAATATTATCTCACAAGCAAAACATGATCACACCTTAGTACTCTTTGGGTGTTAATCACATAAATGATGTGAACTAGATTATTGACTCTAGTAAACCCTTTGGGTATAGGTCACATGACGATGGGTGTTAATCACATGGTGATGTGAACTATTAGTGTTGAATCACATGGCGATGTGAACTAGATTATTGACTCTAGTGCAAGTGGGAGACTGAAGGAAATATGCCCTAGAGGCAATAATAAAGTTATTATTTATTTCCTTATATCATGATAAATGTTTATTATTCATGCTAGAATTGTCTTAATCAGAAACATAATACATGTGTGAATACATAGACAAACAGAGTGTCACTAGTATGCCTCTACTTGACTAGCTCATTAATCGAAGATGGTTATGTTTCCTAACCATGAACAAAAGAGTTGTTATTTGATTAACGGGATCACATCATTAGAAGAATGATGTGATTGACATGACCCATTCCATTAGCTTAGCACCCGATCGTTTAGTATGTTGCTATTGCTTTCTTCATGACTGATACATGTTCCTATGACTATGAGATTATGCAACTCCTGTTTGCCGGAGGAACACTTTGTGTGCTACCAAACGTCACAACGTAACTGGGTGATTATAAAGGAGTTCTATAGGTGTCTCCAAAGGTACATGTTGGGTTGGCGTATTTCGAGATTAGGATTTGTCACTCCGATTGTCGGAGAGGTATCTCTGGGCCCTCTCGGTAATGCACATCACTTAAGCCTTGCAAGCATTGCAACTAATGAGTTAGTTGCGGGATGATGTATTACATAACGAGTAAAGAGACTTGCCGGTAACGAGATTGAACTAGGTATTGAGATACCGACGATCGAATCTCGGGCAAGTAACATACCGATGACAAAGGGAACGACGTATGTTGTTATGCGGTCTGACCGATAAAGATCTTCGTAGAATATGTAGGAGCCAATATGAGCATCTAGGTTCCGCTATTGGTTATTGACTGGAGACATGTCTCGGTCATGTCTACATTGTTATCGAACCGTAGGGTCCGCACGCTTAAGGTTTCGATGACAGTTATATTATGAGTTTATGAGTTTTGATGTACTGAAGGAGTTCGGAGTCCCGGATGAGATAGGGGACATGACGAGGAGTCTCGAAATGGTCGAGACGTAAAGATCGATATATTGGACGACTATATTCGGACATCGGAAAGGTTCCGAGTGATTCAGGTATTTTTCGGAGTACCGGGTAGTTACGGGAGAAGCAATGGGCCTTGATGGGCTTTAGTGGGAAGAGGAGAAAGGGCCAAGGGGCTGTTGCGCCCCCCCTCCCCTCTGGTCCGAATTGGACTAGGGAAAAGGGGGCCGACCACCTTTCCTTCTCCTCCACTTCCTTCTCCCTTCCTCCCCTCTTGGTGGACTCCTACTAGGACTTGGAGTCCTAGTAGGACTCCACATCCTGGCCGCACCAATTGCCTTGGCCGGCCTCCTCCTCCTCCATCCTTTATATACTGAGGCAAGGGGCACCCCATGAACACAAGTTGATCTTCGTGATCGTTCCTTAGCCGTGTGCGGTGCCCCCCCCCCCACCATATTCCACCTCGGTCATATTGTAGCGGTGCTTAGGCGAAGCCCTGCGATGGTAGAACATCAAGATCGTCACCACGCCGTCGTGCTGACGGAACTCCTCCCCGACGCTTTGCTGGATCGGAGCCCGGGGATCGTCATTGAGCTGAACGTGTGCCAAGAACTCGGAGGTATCGGAGTAACGGTGCTTGGATCGGTCGGATCGTGAAGACGTACGACTACATCAACCGCGTTGTCACAACGCTTCCGCTGTCGGTCTACAAGGGTACGTAGATCACACTCTCCCCTCTCATTGCTATGCATCACCATGATCTTGCGTGTGCGTAGGAAATTTTTGAAATTACTACGTTCCCCAAGAGCATCATATACAACTCTTCTTTAAGATATCCATTAAGGAATGCAGTTTTGACATCCATTTGCCAAATTTCATAATCATAAAATGCGGCAATTGCTAACATGATTTGGACGGACTTAAGCATTGCTACGGGTGAGAAGGTCTCATCGTAGTCAACTCCTTGAACTTGTTGAAAACTTTTCGCAACAAGTAGAGCTTTGTAGGCAGTAACATTACCGTCAGCATCAGTCTTATTCTTGAAGATCCATTTATTCTCTATGGCTTGCCGATCATCGCGCAAGTCAACCAAAGTCCACGCGTTGTTCTCATACATGGATCCCATCTCAGATTTCATGGTTTCAAGCCATTTTGCGGAATCTGGGCTCATCATCGCTTCCTCATAGTCCGTAGGTTCGTCATGGTCAAGTAACATGACCTCCAGAATAGGATTACCGTACCACTATGGTGCAGATCTTACTATAGTTTACCTACGAGGTTTGGTAGTAACTTGATTAGAAGTTTCATGATCATCATCATTAGCTTCCTCACTAATTGGTGTAGGAATCACTGGAACTGATTTCTGTGATGAATTACTTTCCAATAAGGGAGCAGTTACAATTACCTCATCAAGTTCTACTTTCCTCCCACTCACTTCTTTCAAGAGAAACTCCTTCTCTAGAAAGGATCCATTCTTAGCAATGAATATCTTGCCTTTGGATCTGTGATAGAAGGTGTACCCAACCGTCTCCTTTGGGTATCCTATGAAGACACATTTCTCCGATTTGGGTTCGAGCTTATCAGGTTGAAGCTTTTTCACATAAGCATCGCATCCCCAAACTTTAAGAAAGGACAACTTGGGTTTCTTGTCAAACCATAGTTCATAAGGCGTTGTCTCAACGGATTTCGATGGTGCCCTATTTAACATGAATGCAGCCGTCTCTAAAGCATAACCCCAAAACTATAGCGGTAAATCGGTAAGAGACATCATAGATCGCACCATATCTAATAAAGTGCGGTTACGACGTTCGGACACACCATTACGCTGTGGTGTTCCAGGTGGCGCGAGTTGTGAAACTATTCCACATTGTTTCAAATGAAGACCAAACTCATAACTCAAATATTCACCTCCACGTCAGATCGTAGAAACTTAATTTTCTTGTTACAATGATTTTCCACTTCACTTTGAAATTCTTTGAACTTTTCAAATGTTTCAGACTTATGTTTCATCAAGTAGATATACTCATATACCCATATCTGCTCAAATCATCTGTGAAGGTCAGAAAATAACGATACCCGCCACGAGAATCAACACTCATCGGATCGCATACATCAGTATGTATTATGTCCAATAAGTCTGTTGCTCGTTACATTGTTCCGGAGAACGGAGTCTTAGTCATCTTGCCCATGAGGCATGGTTCGCAAGCATCAAGTGATTTATAATCAAGTGATTCCAAAAGTCCATCAACATGGAGTTTCTTCATGCGCTTTATATCAATATGACCTAAACGGCAGTGTCACAAATAAGTTGCACTATCATTATTAAATTTATATCTTTTGGCTTCAATACTATGAACATGTGTATCACTACTATCAAGATTTAGTAAAGTTAGACCACTCATCAAGGGTGCATGACCATAAAAGATATGACTCATATAAATAGAACAACCATTATTCTATGATTTAAATGAATAACTGTCTCGCATCAAACAAGATCCAGATATAATGTTCATGCTTAACGCTGGCACCAAATAACAATTATTCAGGGCTAAAACTAATCCCGAAGGTAGATGTAGAGGTAGCGTGCCGACGGCGATCACATCGACTTTGGAACCATTTTCCACGCGCATCGTCACCTCGTCCTTAGCCAATCTTCGCTTAATCCGTAGCCCCTGTTTCGAGTTGCAAATATTAGCAACAGAACCAGTATCAAATACCCATGCGCTACTGCTAGCATTAGTAAGGTACACATCAATAACATGTATATCAAATATACCTTTCACTTTGCCATCCTTCTTATCCTCCAAATACTTGGGGCAGTTCCGCTTCCAGTGACCACTCCCTTTGCAGTAGAAGCACTCAGTCTCAGGCTTAGGTCCAGACTTGGGCTTCTTCACTTGAGCAACAACTTGCTTGTTGTTCTTCTTGAAGTTTGATGACCCACAAGTATAGGGGATCTATCATAGTTCTTTCAATAAGTAAGAGTGTCGAACCCAATGAGGAGCAGAAGGAAATGATAAGCAGTTTTCAGTAAGGTATTCTCTGCAAGCACTGAAATTATCGGTAACAGATAGTTTTGTGATAAGGTAATTTGTAACGAGTAGCAAGTAATAAAAGTAAATAAGGTGCAGCAAGATGGCCCAATCCTTTTTGTAGCAAAGGACAAGCCTAGACAAACTCTTATATGAAGTAAAGCGCTCCCGAGGACACATGGGAATTATCGTCAAGCTAGTTTTCATCACGATCATATGATTCGTGTTCGGTACTTTGATAATTTGATATGTGGGTGGACCGGTGCTTGGGTACTGTCCTTACTTGGACAAGCATCCCACTTATGATTAACTCCTATTGCAAGCATCCGCAACTACAACAGAAGTATTAAGGTAAACCTAACCATAGCATGACACATATGGATCCAAATCAGCCCCTTACGAAGCAACGCATAAACTAGGGTTTAAGCTTCTGTCACTCTAGCAACCCATCATCTACTTATTACTTCCCAATGCCTCCCTCTAGGCCCAAACAATGGTGAAGTGTCATGTAGTCGACGTTCACATGACACCACTAGAGGGATGACAACATACATCTCATCAAAATATCAAATGAATACCAAATTCACATGACTACTAATAGCAAGACTTCTCCCATGTCCTCAGGAACAAACTTAACTACTCACAAAGCATATTCATGTTTATAATTAGAGGGGTATTAATATGCATAATGGATCTGAACATATGATCTTTCACCAAGTAAACCAACTAGCATCAACTACAAGGAGTAATCAACACTACTAGCAACCGACAGGTACCAATCTGAGGTTTGGATACAAAGATTGGATACAAGAGATGAACTAGGGTTTGAGATGAGATGGTGCTGGTGAAGATGTTGATGGAGATTGACCCCCTCCCGATGAGAGGATCGTTGGTGATGACGATGGTGATGATTTCCCCCTCCAGGAGGGAAGTTTCCCTGGCAGAACAGCTCCGCCAAAGCCCTAGATTGGTTCCGCCAAGGTTTCGCCTCGTGGCGGCGGAGTTTCGTCCCGTAAGCTTGCTTATGATTTTTTTCTCGGACGAAAGACCTCATATAGCAAAAGATGGGCATCGGAGGGCCACCAGGGGGCCCACGAGGCAGGGGGCGCGCCCAGGGGGTAGGGCGCGCCCCCACCCTCGTGGCCAGGGTGTGGCCCCCTCTGGTACTTCTTGCACTCAATATTTTTTATATATCCTGGAAAGTGCTCCCGTGGAGTTTCAAGACTTTTGGAGATGTGCAGAATAGGTCTCTAATATTTTCTCCTTTTCCAGCCCAGAATTCGAGCTGCCGGCATTCCCCCTCTTCATGTAAACCTTGTAAAATAAGACAGAATAGGCATAAGTATTGTGAAATAATGTGTAATAACATCCCAGAATGCAATAAATATCGATATAAAAGCATGATGCAAAATGAACGTATCAACTCCCCCAAGCTTAGACCTCGCTTGTCCTCAAGCGAAAGCCGAAATCGAAAAATATGTCCACATGTTTGGAGATAGAGGTGTCGATAAAAGCAAAATACGGACATGAGGGCATCATGATCATTCTTGGAGCAGCAACATATATATATATATATATATATATATATATATATATATATATATATATTGTCATATGATCTCTTATGCTAAAGTAACAATTCAATCACAATTTCAAGTATGAATCATAAACCTTATTGAGAACCAACAAACTCTAATCTCAGTCTCTGAGGCAATTGCAATTTATCATAACATAGGAAAGAGTCAATATAAGAGCCTTTCAGCAAGTCCACATACTCAACTATCATTTAGTCCTTCACAATTGCTAACACTCACGCAATATTTATGGGTATGAGTTTTAATCAGACACAGAGAAAGATAGGGGCTTATAGTTTTTGCCTCCCAATGTTTTACCTGAAGGGTAATGTCAACCATAATAGTTGATGAAAACTCACATCCAATTAGCTATATATATATATATATATATATGTATGTATCTGGATCTTTCCAACACATTGTGCTTGCCAGAGGATAAATGTAAAAGGAAAGGTGAAGATCACCATGACTCTTATATAAGGTAGAAGATAAAAGTAAAAGATAGGCCCTTCGCAGAGGGAAGCAAAGGTTGTCATGCGCTTTTTTTGGTTGGATGCACAAAATCTTAATGCAAAAGAACGTCACTTTATATTGCCACTTGTGACATGGACCTTTATTATGCAGTCTGTCGCCTTTATTTCTTCCACATCACAAGGTCGTATAAAGCTTATTTTCTCCGCACTAATAAGTCATACATATTTAGAGAGCAATTTTTATTGCTTGCGCCAATGACAACTTACTTGAAGGATCTTACTCAATCCATAGGTAGATATGGTGGACTCTCATGGCAAAACTGGGTTTAGGGATATTTGGAAGCACAAGTAGTATTTCTACTTAGTGCAGAGAACTTGGCTAGCATGAGAGGGAAAGGCAAGCTCAACATGTTGGATGATCCATGACAATATAATTTATCTCAGATGTAAGAAAACATAACCCATTATGTTGTCTTCCTTGTCCAACGTCAACTCTTTAGCATGTCATACTTTAATGAGTGCTCACAATCATAAAAGATGTCCAAGATAGTATATTTATATGTGAACCTCTCTTTATTTATTATTTCCTATTAATTGCAACGATGACCAAAACTATGTTTGTCAACTCTCAACAAATTTTATTCATCATACTCTTTACATGTGAGCTCATTACTCTCCATAAGATCCATATGATATCTTTATTTATTTTTATTCTTTCTCTTTTTATTTTTCCCTCAAGATCATAGCAAAATAATCAAGCCCTTGACTCAACACTAATCTTTATTATATATAGCCCACGGACTCGATTACATAGAAGGATCATAAAGTAAAACTCACAACTAGATCATACTAAAACTTTATTCTACTAGATCAAGATATTATCAAAAGGATCGAACTAAGAAAAATGGTAAAGTTAAAAGTGATGGTGATACGATACCGGGGCACTCCCCCAAGCTTGGCAGTTGCCAAGGGGAGTGCCCATACCAGATACTCAGTTCTTCTTTGTTGGTGAAGAAGGTGGAGTTGTTGATGATGTAGGTTTGTCGTCCCTCTTCCAAGGCATAGGCTCACCATCATAGAAGGATGACCGAGTCTCCTGAATCCTCAAATCTGCAGCCAAACTCATCCTCTTGAATCTACATTCATACTCACAGTTTTGATTTTGTAGGTCATATATCTGGGCTTGGAGGTGCTCGATTTTCTCATAAAGCTTGAAGATGGCCTCCCCAATGTCCTTGCCGTCCAGCTTGTGGTTGTTGGTGAACTCTGTGATCATAATGTGATTGGAGTCGAGTCCACGCTCCACCATCTCCTGACACTTGAAAACTTGTTGCTCCAATGCCTCGAGCCTTGCCTCCGTGCTTTCGGTCCTCCTTGGTCCCTCAACATCGCAGATGTGCAACAACCCCTCATGCATCTCAATGGTTTGAGGGTTTTGCAGCACCTCCGCGAGGTAGGGGTTGATGACCTTCTCGAAGAACTTGTCCTTGGGGGCACTTGAAGACGACATGACGACCTAGATATGTTAGAAAAACAACTCGAAACAAAGACAAGAGATATTTGCATGATAGGGTGGTCAAAACCTTCGGGAGTATAATGAATTTTTATCGACCAAAAGAAGTATCGTGCAAGAATACGGAGTCTGGAGAGCAGGGGGCGCGCCTAGGGGGGTAGGGCGCGCCCTCCACCCTCGTGGAAGCCTCGTGTCCTTTCTGGTCTGCTTCTTATTTTTCCTATTTTTCTAAATATTCCCAAACGAATAAATATTGCCATTAGAACTGTTTTGGAGTCGATCTACTTACCGTACCACGTACCTATTCCTTTTCGGAGTCTGAAACGTTCCAGAAAGTGTCCCTTATGTATTCCTCCGGGGTTACGGTTTCAATAACATTAGTTTCAACATTTATGGGGTTACCTGAGATATAATGTTTGATTCTTTGACCATTCACCACCCTCGAATTTGTGCCTTCGAAGTTGCTGATTTTTATGGCACCGGAACGATAGACCTCCTCGATAATGTAAGGACCTTCCCTTTTAGAGAGAAGTTTGCCTGCAAAAAATCTTAAACGAGAGTTGTATAGCAATACATAATCACCTACATTGAACTCACGCTTTTGTATCCTTTTATCATGCCATCTTTTAACTTTTTCTTTAAACAGCTTGGCATTTTCATAAGCCTGGGTTCTCCATTCATCAAGTGAGCTAATGTCAAAAAGCCTCTTCTCACCAGCAAGTTTGAAGTCATAGTTGAGCTCTTTAATAGCCCAATATGCCTTATGTTCTAATTCAAGAGGTAAGTGACATGCTTTACCATAAATCATTTTATACGGAGACATACCCATAGGATTTTTATAAGCAGTTCTATAGGCCCATAATGCATCATCAAGTTTCTTGGACCAATTCTTTCTAGATCTATTAACAGTCTTTTGAAAAATTAATCTGAGCTCTCTGTTACTCAATTCTACTTGACCACTGGACTGTGGGTGATAAGGAGATGCAATTCTATGATTAACATCATACTTAGCAAGCATTTTACGAAAGGCACCATGAATAAAATGTGAACCACCATCAGTCATTAAATATCTAGGGACTCTAAACCTCAGGAAAATAACTTCTTTAAGCATCTTAATAGAGGTGTTATGATTAGCACTACTAGTTGGAATAGCTTCTACCCACTTAGTAACGTAATCAACAGCAACTAAAATATGTGTATACCCGTTAGAGGAAGGAAAAGGTCCCATATAAACAAATCCCCAAACATCAAATGGTTCAATAACAAGTGAATAATCTATAGGCATTTCTTGACGTCTACTAATATTACCAATTCTTTGACATTCATCACAAGACAAGAAAAACTTACGGGCATCCTTGAAGAGAGTAGGCCAATAAAAACCGGATTGCAATACCTTATGTGCAGTTCTATCTCCAGCATGATGTCCTCCATAAGCCTCGGAGTGACACTTGCGTAGGATTTGTTCCTGTTCATGCTCAGGTAGACAACGTCTAATAACACCATCTACTCCTTCTTTATAAAGATGTGGGTCATCCCAAAAGTAATGTCTTAAATCATAGAAGAACTTTTTCTTTTGTTGGTATGTGAAACTAGGTGGTATAAATTTAGCAACAATGTAATTAGCATAATCAACATACCATGGAGCAGTACGAGAAGCATTTATGACATTTAATTGTTCATCAAGAAAGCTATCGTCAATAGGTAGTGGGTCATCAAGAACATTTTCTAACCTAGACAAGTTGTCTGCAACGGGGTTCTCAGCTCCCTTTTTATCAATAATATGCAAATCAAATTCTTGTAGCAGGAGAACCCATCTAATAAGTCTAGGTTTAGCATCTTTATTTTCCATAAGATATTTAATAGCAACATGATCAGTGTGAATAGTTACTTTAGAATCAAAAATATAAGGTCTGAACTTATCACAAGCAAAAACAACTCCTAAAAATTCTTTTTCAGTAGTAGCATAATTTATCTGGGCATTGTCTAGAGTTTTACTAGCATATTGAATAACATTTAATTTCTTATCAACTCTTTGCCCTAGAACAACACCTATAGCATAATCACTAGCATCACACATAATTTAAAAGGGTAAATTCCAATCAGGTGGCTGAACAATAGGTGCAGAAATCAATGCTTTCTTAAGTATTTCAAATGCTTCTACACAATCATCATCAAAGACAAAAGGAATATCTTTTTTGTAATAGATTAGTCAGAGGCCGAGACATTTTTGAGAAGTCCTTAATGAACCTCCTATAAAAACCGGTGTGACCAAGGAAGCTTCTTATACCTTTAATGTCCTTAGGACATGGCATCTTTTCAATAGCATCAACTTTAGCTTTATTAACTTCAATGCCTCTTTCAGAAATTTTATGCCCCAAGACAATACCTTCATTAACCATAAAGTGGCACTTCTCCCAGTTCAAGACAAGATTAGTTTCTTCGCATCTCTGCAAAACTCGATCAAGGTTGCTCAAGCAATCATCAAAAGAGGATCCATAAACGGAGAAATCGTCCATGAAAACCTCACAAATATTTTCACAAAAGTCAGAGAATATAGCCATCATGCATCTTTGAAATGTAGCAGGTGCATTATATAAACCAAAAGGCATACGTCTATAAGCAAAAGTATCGAAAGGGCAAGTAAAAGTGGGCTTTGATTGATCATCAGCTGACATAGGTATTTGAGAGAAGCCAGAGTAACCATCTATAAAGCAAAAATGTGTATGTTTGGATAATCTTTCTAGCATTTGATCAATAAAAGGCAAAGGGTAATGATCTTTTTTAGTAGCCTTATTTAATTTGCGGAAATCAATTACCATCCTATAACATGTAATAATTCTTTGCGGGATCAATTCATCTTTATCATTAGGAACAACAGTAATACCTCCCTTCTTAGGGACACAATGGACATGACTTACCCACTGACTATCAGCAACGGGATAAATTATACCCGCCTCAAGGAGCTTTAATGTTTCCTTTCTTACCACTTCTTTCATCTTAGGATTCAGCCGTCATTGGTGATCAATAACTGGTTTGGCGTCTTCCTCCAAATTTATTTTGTGTTGACATAGAGTGGGACCAATGCCCTTAAGATCATCAAGAGTACATCCAATAGCAACACTGTGCTTCTTCAGAGTTTTCAACAATTTCTATTCCTCCTTCTCTGAAAGGTTAGCACTAATAATAATAGGATATATCTTCTTTTCATCAAGATAAGCATATTTAAGAGCATCAGGTAATGGTTTAAGCTCTGATGTCTACTACACAACCTTCCTCTTGTAGACGTTGTTGGGCCTCCAAGTGCTGAGGTTTGTAGAACAGTAGCAAATTTCCCTCAAGTGGATGACCTAAGATTTATCAATCCGTGGGAGGCGTAGGATGAAGATGGTCTCTCTCAAACAGCCCTGCAACCAAATAACAAAGAGTCTCTTGTGTCCCCAACACACCCAATACAATGGTAAACTGTATAGGTGCACTAGTTCGGCGAAGAGATGGTGATACAAGTGCAATATGGATGGTAGATAAAGATTTTTGTAATCTGAAAATATAAAAACAGCAAGGTAACTAATGATAAAAGTGAGCACAAACGGTATTGCAATGCGTTGAAACAAGGCCTAGGGTTCATACTTTCACTAGTGCAAGTTCTCTCAACAATAATAACATAATTGGATCATATAACTATCCCTCAACATGCAACAAAGAGTCACTCCAAAGTCACTAATAGCAGAGAACAAACAAAGAGATTATGGTAGGGCATGAAACCACCTCAAAGTTATCCTTTCTGATCGATCTATTCAAGAGTCCGTAGTAAAATAACATGAAGCTATTATTTCCGTTCAATCTATCATAGAGTTAGTACTAGAATAACACCTTAAGACACAAATCAACCAGAACCCTAATGTCACCTAGATACTCCAATGTCACCTCAAGTATCCGTGGGTATGATTATACGATATGCATCACACAATCTCAAATTCATATATTCAACCGACACAAAGAACTTCAAAGAGTGCCCCAAAGTTTCTACCGGAGAGTCAAGACGAAAACGTGTGCCAACCCCTATGCATAAGTTCACGAGGTCACGGAACTCGCAAGTTGATCACCAAAACATACATCAAGTGGATCACATGATATCCCATTGTCACCACAGATAAGCACGTGCAAGACATACATAAAGTGTTCCCAAATCCTTAAAGACTCAATCCGATAAGATAACTTCAAAGGGAAAACTCAATTCATCACAAGAGAGTAGAGGGGGGGGGGACATCATAAGATCCAACTATAATAGCAAAGCTCGCAATACATCAAGATCGTATCACCTCAAGAACACAAGAGAGAGAGAGAGAGAGAGAGATCAAAAACATAGCTACTGGTACATACCCTTAGCCCTGAGGGTGAACTACTCCCTCCTATTCCGCTCCCTGAAGTTTTTAGGGTATATGGGTATATATAGGAGGAAGAAGTACGTTAGTGGATCTCCGGGCTGTCCATGAGGCAGGGGGGCGCCTAGGGGGGTGGGCGCGCCCCCCACCCTCGTGGGCAGCTCGGGACTCTTCTAATCCATCTCCGATACTCCGTGGGCTTCTTCTGGTCCAAAAATAAGTTCCATGAAGTTTCAGGTCAATTGGACTCCGTTTGATTTTCCTTTTCTGCGATACTATAAAACAAGGAAAAAACAGAAACTGGCATTGGGCTCTAGGTTAATAGGTTAGTCCCAAAAATCATATAAAATAGCATATAAATGCATATAAAATATCCAATGTTGATAATATAATAGCATGGAACAATCAAAAATTATAGATACGTTGGAGACGTATCAGCATCCCCAAGCTTAATTCCTGCTCGTCCTCGAGTAGGTAAATGATAAAAACATAATTTTTGATGTGGAATGCTACCTAATATATTTATCCATGTAAATCTCTTTATTGTGGCAAGAATATTCAGATCCATAAGATTCAAGACAAAAGTTTAATATTGACATAAAAAATAACAATACTTCAAGCATACTAATAAAGCAATCATGTCTTCTCAAAAATAACATGGCCAAAGAAAGCTATCCCTACAAAATCATATAGTCTGGCTATGCTCTATCTTCACCACACAAAATATTTAAATCATGCACAACCCCGATGACAAGCCAAGCAATTGTTTCATACTTTTGATGTTCTCAAACTTTTTCAATCTTCATGCAATACATGAGCGTGAGCCATGTACATAGCACTATAGGTGGAATAGAATGGTGGTTGTATAGAAGACAAAAAGGAGAAGATAGTCTCACACCAACTAGGCGTATCAATGGGCTATGGAGATGCCCATCAATAGATATCAATGTGAGTGAGTAGGGATTGCCATGCAACGGATGCACTAGAGCTATAAGTATATGAAAGCTCAACATAAGAAACTAGTGGGTGTGCATCCAACTCGCTTACTCACGAAGACCTAGGGCGTTTTGAGGAAGCCCATCATTAGAATATACAAGCCAAGTTCTATAATGAAAGATTCCCACTAGTATATGAAAGTGACAACATAGGAGACTCTCTATCATGAAGATCATGGTGCTACTTTGAAGCACATGGTAAAAGGATAGTAGCATTGCCCCTTCTCTCTTTTTCTCTCATTTTTTTATTTTTTTATTTGGGCCTTTTTATGGCCTCTTTTTTCTCTCCTTTTTTTGTGACGCCCGGATAATTAAGCTACAGTAAACCCCTATTAATGGTGCCACATCATCACATTACTGTTGCTAATCCTCACTTGATCCAAATCACTATTCGTATTCAAATTCAAATTTAAAGTAAAAAATTCAAATTTGTCAAACATGCATAGTAAAATGTTCAAAGTGTGGAAAATATTTCATAACTAATTATGGTTGTGAACCAACATCTTTGCAAAGTGGTTTAATGCCTTTAACTAATTAAAACAGGGGCTAAAAATATTTATTACATGCGTTTAAATAGCAAACAAATATAAACCTAATTTATTAAAGTGTGAAACTTTTTGTGGCAGAGGGGTAATTTTAAAACACTAATTTAAGTGTTGGTCTCATATTTTTATAAAACTAAAATCTACTAATAATAAAATAAAACAAAAAAGGAAAATAAATAAAATAAGCTAGAAAATAAAAAAATAAAAAGGGGAGAAACCCCCCGGGCTTCTGACCCATCGGGCAAGTGGGTAGCCCAGCCGGCCCACCCCCCAACTTGCCTCCTTCCTCTGCTACAGAGCAGGCAGGGGGGTTCGTGGCGCTCATCGCGGCGCGCCCCTGCCGCCGTGGCGGGCATCTGCCGCCCCCTGTCCTATATAGCCTCGCTCCCCTTCCCTTGGCGAACCCTAGCTCCTTCCTCCCTTTTCCCCTCGCGCCCCCACGTCCTTTCTCTCTATCACACACACACTCTGACCAAACTAACCACGATGCACCGGAGCACGCCGCTGCGAATCACCGCGGCCACTAGACATCGTCCGCTACACCAACGGGTTTAGGAGGACCGCCGCCTTCGCCTTCGTCCTCCCCAAGCACAAGGACAAGCCAGGCACCCCCCACATCTCGCCATCTTCTTCGAGCGCGGCCGCCGGACGCCATTGTCGCGCACGTCGCCGTCGAGCCACCCCCGGCCGAACCGAGCTCTCTCGTGAGCTCGTGGTGAGCTCCACCGATGATTCCCCTCTCCTCCTCTATGCTTTCTCCGCAGTAGGCCGCCAAATTCGTCATGGCCGAAGCTCACATCCGCGCGCCCGCGCCCTTCGGCGACGCTCGCTGTGAGCCACTGACTCGCCCGCCTGTACCCAGTGCCGCCCACTGCCTGCGCCCGCCATGACCCCGCCAACGTCGCATCCGTCGCTTGCCCGCTGCGACCGCGCTGCCGCCGCTACACCAGCGCCTCGTGCCCGTTGCCGCGCGCCCTTGCTGCTTCGCTGTTGCAGTCCCACGAGCGCTCGTCGTTGCTCGCCGCGCGCGCCTTCCCTGGCCACCGGCGCTCAGCTATGCCAGCTGGGTTCACCGCTGCCCCGGCGAGCCGGCCTGCGCACACTGCCGCCCGGCCTTGCAGCCGCCGTCCGCCGTGGTCCCCCACCTTGCTGCTGCTCCACCATGGCCCCGCACGGCGCTCGCCATGCTCTCCCCTGCTGCGCTACTCGCTTCCCCCCTCTCTCGTGCCGCACGCCGCGCCCGTCGCCTGCGCTCGCGCTGCCAACGTAACCCCGCATGTCGACCGGCCCCGCCCACGCCTCCTAGCGCCAGACCTCGCACGCCCGCTCGCGTTAGCCTCGGCTGCTGCCAGCCACGGCGCCCCGACCCCCTGCCTCTCAGTCCGGTGGCCGCCCCGCTCGCGCCTCCCACCTGCGCCGGCTACCGCTCGTCGGGCCTCGCCCGGCATCGCCCATCTCCGACCTTCGCTGGCCCCAGCCACGCCCTGCCGTGGTCATGGCCGTCGACCGAGTCCGCCCTGATGGGCGCCCCACCCGCGCCTATTAAGCCACCCGCGCCAGTGGCCTTCTGTGCCACTGGCAGCCGGGCCCCATGCCCCTGAAAAAAGGGGGTTTAAGAGAATATAAAAAAACAAATAATTAATTAGTTAATTAAATAAAGAGTTCATTAATTAACTTAATTAACCTTGTTAAATTAGCCTAATTAACTAAATTAGTTAGTTTAACCTTGTTAATTAGCTAAGTCAATGACAGGTGGGTCCCTGGCGTCAGCTTGACCAGTCAACTCGCTGGTTGACTGCTGACGTCATGATGACGTCATGCTGATGCAGTATTAGCTTTTTTAGTTAATAATAATTCCAGAATATTGTTTAAATCTTTGAAAAATAATAGAAAATTAACCGTAGCTCGAATGAAAAAGTTTTATACATGAAAGTTGCTCAGAAAAATCCAACGAACCCGGATACCCAGCCCGTTCGTCCACCACGCATCCCTAGCATAGCAAACATGCAACTTTCCCCCTCCAATTGTCTGAAAATGCGAAACACCGGGGATATTTTCCCGGATGATTCCCCCCTTCACCGGTATCATCTCATACTGTGTTAGGTCACCCCTAGCACTGCGTATTGCCATGTTATGCTTTGTGTTGCTTTGTTTGCTCTGTTATTTATTGTGTTTCCCCTCCGTTACTTCTTTCCGGTAGACCCCGAGACCGCTGCCAGTACCCCAGATCGACTATGGTGTTGACGACCCCTCCTTGCCAGAGCAACCAAGCAAGCCCCCCCATGATCACCAGATATCGCCTATTCTTCTCTCTACTGCTTGCATTAGAGTAGTGTAGCGTGTTACTACTTTCCGTTAACCCTATCCTGATGCATAGCCTATCATTGTTGCTACACTTATTGATACCTTACCTGCAATTCTAAATGCTTAGTATAGGATGTGATACGTCCATTTTGCATCATGCTTTTATATCGATATTTATCGCATTATGGACTATTATTTCACTTTATGTCACAATACTTATGGCTATTCTCTCTTATTTTACAAGGTTTACATAAGAAGGGAGAATGCCGGCAGCTGGAATTCTGGTCTGGAAAAGGAGCAAATATTAGAGACCTATTCTGCGCAACTCCAAAAGTCCTGAAACTCCACGGAACGCCTTAAAAGAAATAAAGAAAAATCCACGCCAAAGATGAAGGCCAGGGGGCCCACACCCTTCTCACGAGGGTGGGGGGCGCCCCCCCTAGGGCGCGCTCCCTACCTCGTGGGCCCCCTGGTGGCTCTCCGATGCCCATCTTCTCCTATATGACGTCTTTCGATGAGAAAAAAATAGGAAGGAACTTCTCGGGACGAAACTCCACCGCCACGAGGCGGAACCTTGACGGATCCAATCTAGAGCTCCGGCAGAGCTGTTCTGTCGGGGATACTTCCCTCCGAGAGGGGGAAATCATCACCATCATCATCACCAACGCTCCTCTCATCGAGAGAGGGAAATCTCCATCAACATCTTCACCAGCACCATCTCATCTCCAAACCCTAGTTCATCTCTTGTATCCAATTCTTGTCTCAAAGTCCGGGATTGGTGCTAGTAGGTTGCTAGTAGTGTTGATTACTCCTTGTAGTTGATGCTAGTTGGTTTAATTGGTGGAAGATCATATGTTTAGATCCTATATGCATATTATTACTGTTGGGGAACGTAGTAATTTCAAAAAAATTCCTATGCACACGCAAGATCATGGTGATGCATAGCAACGAGAGGGGAGAGTGTGATCTACGTACCCTTGTAGACCGACAGCGGAAGCGTTAGCACAACGTGGTTGATGTAGTCGTACGTCTTCACGGCCCGACCGATCAAGCACCGGAACTACGGCACCTCCGAGTTTTAGCACACGTTCAGCTCGATGACGATCCCCGGACTCCGATCCAGCAAAGTGTCGGGGAAGAGTTCCGTCAGCACGATGGCGTGGTGACGATCTTGATGTTCTACTGTCGCAGGGCTTCGCCTAAGCACCGCTACAATATTATCGAGGATTATGGTGGAAGGGGGCACCGCACACGGCTAAGAAAATAATCACGTGTATCAACTTGTGTGTCTATGGGGTGCCCCCTGCCCCCGTATATAAAGGAGTGGAGGAGGGGAGGGCCGGCCCTCTCTATGGCGCGCCCTAGGGGAGTCCTACTCCCACCGGGAGTAGGATTCCCCCTTTCCTAGTCCAACTAGGAGTCCTTCCATGTAGTAGGAGTAGGAGACAAAGAAGGGGAAGAGGGAAGAGAAGGAAGGAGGGGGCGCAGCCCCTCCCCCTAGTCCAATTCGGACTAGGCCTTGGGGGGGGGGCGCGGCCTGCCTCTCCCTCTCCCCTAAAGCCCAATAAGGCCCATATACTTCTTCTCCCGTATTCCCGTAACTCCCCGGTAGTCCGAAAAATACTCAAACCACTCGGAACCTTTCCGATGTCCGAATATAGTCGTCCAATATATCGATCTTTACGTCTCGACCATTTCGAGACTCCTCGTCATGTCCACGATCTCATCCGGGACTCCAAACTCCTTCGGTACATCAAAACTCATAAACTCATAATATAACTGTCATCGAAACCTTAAGCGTGCGGACCCTACGGGTTCGAGAACAATGTAGACATGACCGAGACACGTCTCCGGTCAATAACCAATAGTGGAACCTGGATGCTCATATTGGCTCCTACATATTCTACAAAGATCTTTATCGGTCAGACCGCATAACAACATACATTGTTCCCTTTGTCATCAGTATGTTACTTGCCCGAGATTCGATCATCGGTATCTCAATACCTAGTTCAATCTCGTTACCGGCAAGTCTCTTTACTCGTTTCGTAATACATCATCTTGCAACTAACTCATTAGTTGTAATGCTTGCAAGGCTTATGTGATGTGCATTACCGAGAGGGCCCAGAGATACCTCTCCGACAATCGGAGTGACAAATCCTAATCTCGAAATACGCCAACCCAACATGTACCTTTGGAGACACCTTTAGAGCTCCTTTATAATCACTCAGTTACGTTGTGATGTTCGGTAGCACACAAAGTGTTCCTCCGGCAAATGGGAGTTGCATAATCTCATAGTCATAGGAACATGTATAAGTCATGAAGAAAGCAATAACAACATACTAAACGATCGGGTGCTAAGCTAATGGAATGGGTCATGTCAATCACATTATTCTCCTAATGGTGTGATCCCATTAATCAAATAACAACTCTTTGTCAATGGTTAGGAAACATAACCATCTTTGATTAACGAGCTAGTCAAGCAGAGGCATACTAGTGACACTCTGTTTGTCTATGTATTCACACATGTATTATGTTTCCGGTTAATACAATTCTAGCATGAATAATAAACATTTATCATGAAATAAGGAAATAAATAATAACTTTATTATTGCCTCTAGGGCATATTTCCTTCAGTCTCCCACTTGCACTAGAGTCAATAATCTAGTTCACATCGCCATGTGATTCAACACTAATAGTTCACATCACCATGTGATTAACACCCATAGTTCATATTGTCATGTGACCTATACCCAAAGGGTTTACTAGAGTTAGTAATCTAGTTCACATCATTTATGTGATTAACACCCAAAGAGTACTAAGGTGTGATCATGTTTTGCTTGTGAGATAATTTTAGTCAACGGGTCTGTCACATACAGATCCGTAAGTATTTTCCGAATTCTATGTCTACGATGCTCTACACGGAGCTACTCTAGCTAATTGCTCCCACTTTCAATATGTATCTAGATCGAGACTTAGAGTCATCCAGATCTATGTCAAAACTTGCATCGACGTAACTTTTTACGACGAACCTTTTTGTCACCTCCATAATTGAGAAATATTTCCTTATTCCACTAAGGATAATTTTGACCGCTGTCCAGTGATCTACTCTTAGATCACTATTGTACTCCCTTGCTTAACACAGTGTAGGGTATACAATAGATCCGGTACACAGCATGGCATACTTTATAGAACCTATGGCTGAGGCATAGGGAATGACTTTCATTCTCTTTCTATCTTCTGCCGTGGTCGGGCTTTGAGTCTTACTCAATTTCACACCTTGTAACACAGCCAAGAACTCTTTCTTTGACCGTTCCAATTTTTGAACTACTTCAAAATGTTGTCAAGGTATGTACTCATTGAAAAAAAAACTTATCAAGCGTCTTGATCTATCTCTATAGATCTTGATGCTTAATATGTAAGCATCTTTTTCTTTGAAAAACTTCTTTCAAAACACTCCTTTATGCTTTGCAGAATAATTTTACATTATTTCCGATCAACAATATGTCATTCACATGTACTTATTAGAAATGTTGTAGTGCTCCCACTCACTTTCTTGTAAATACAAGCTTCACCGCAAGTCTGTATAAAACTATATGCTTTGATCATCTCATCAAAGCGCATATTCCAACTCCGAGATGCTTGCACCAGTCCATAGATGGATCGCTGGAGCTTGCACATTTTGTTAGCACTTTTAGGATTGACAAAACCTTCTGGTTGTATCATATACAACTCTTCTTTAATAAATCCATTAAGGAATGCAGTTTTGTTTATCCATTTGCCGAATTTCATAAAATGCGGCAATTGCTAACATGATTTGGACAGACTTAATCATAGATACGAGTGAGAAACTCTCATCGTAGTCAACACCTTGAACTTGTCAAAAACCTTTTTGCGACAATTCTAGCTTTGTAGATAGTAACACTACTATCAGCGTCCGTCTTCCTCTTGAAGATCCATTTAATCTCAATGGCTCGCCGATCATTGGGCAAGTCAATCAAAGTCCATACTTTGTTCTCATACATGGATCTTATCTCAGATTTCATGGCCTCAAGCCATTTCACGGAATCTGGGCTCATCATCGCTTCCTCATAGTTCGTAGGTTCGTCATGGTCAAGTAACATGACCTCCAGAATAGGATTACCGTACCACTCTGATGCGGATCTCACTTTGGTTTTACCTACGAGGTTCGGTAGTAACTTGATCTGAAGTTACATGATCATCATCATTAGCTTCCTCACTAATCGGTCTAGTAGTCACAGGAACAGATTTCTGTGATGAACTACTTTCCAATAAGGGAGCAGGTACAGTTACCTCATCAAGTTCTACTTACCTCCCACTCACTTCTTTCGAGAGAAATTCCTTCTCTAGAAAGGATCCATTCAAAGCAACGAATATCTTGCCTTCGGATCTATGATAGAAGGTGTACCCAACATTTTCTTTTGGGTATCCTATGAAGACACACTTCTCCAATTTGAGTTTGAGCTTATCAGGTTGAAACTTTTTCACATAAGCATTGCAACCTCAAAATTTAAGAAACGACAACTTTGGTTTCTTGCCAAACCACAGTTCAGATTGTGTCGTTTCAACGGATTTAGATGGTGCCCTATTTAACATGAATGCAGCTGTCTCTAATGCATAACCCCAAAACGATATTAGTAAATCGGTAAGAAACATCATAGATTGTACTATATCCAATAAAGTACGGTTATGACGTTCGGACACACCATTATGTTGCGGTGTTCCAGGTGGCATGAGTTTTGTGAAACTATTCCACATTGTTTTAATTGAAGACCAAACTCGTAACTCAAATATTCGTCTCTTCAATCAGATCGTAGAAACTTTATTCTCTTGTCACGATGATTTTCCACTTCACTCTGAAATACTTTGAACTTTTCAGACTTATGTTTCATCAAGTAGATATACTCATATCTGCTTAAATCATCTGTGAAGGTCAGAAAATAATGATACCGGTTGCGAGCCTCAATATTCATCGGACCACATACATCAGTATGTATGATTTCCAACAAATCTGTTGCTCGCTCCATTGTTCCGTAAAACGGAGTCTTAGTCATCTTGCCCATGAGGCATGGTTCGCAAGCATCAACTGATTCATAATCAAGTGATTCCAAAAGCCCATCAGTATGGAGTTTCTTCATGCGCTTTACACCAATATGACCTAAACGGTAGTGCCACAAATAAGTTGCACTATCATTATTAACTTTGCAATTTTTGGCTTCAATATTATAAATATGTGTAACACTACGATCGAGATCCAACAAACTATTTTCATTGGGTGTATGACCATCGAAGGTTTTATTCATGTAAACAGAACAACAATTATTCTCTGACTTTAATGAATAACCGTATGGCAATAAACATGATCAAATCATATTCATGCTCAACGCAAACACCAAATAACACTTATTTAGTTTCAACACTAATCCCGAAAGTATAGGGAGTGTGCGATGATGATCATATCAATCTTGGAACTACTTCCAACACACATCGTCATCTCACCCTTTACTAGTTTCCGTTTATTCTGTAACTCCCGTTTTGAGTTACTACTCTTAGCAACTGAACCAGTATCAAATGCCGAGGGGTTGCTATAAACACTAGTAAAGTACACATCAATAACACGTATATCCAATATACCTTTGTTTACCTTGCCATCCTTCTTATCCACCAAATACTTGGGGCAGTTCCACTTCCAGTGACCAGTCCCTTTGCAGTAGAAGCACTTAGTCTCAGGCTTAGGATCAGACTTGGGCTTCTTTACTTGAACAACAACTTGCTTGCCGTTCTTCTTGAAGTTCCCCTTCTTCCCTTTGCCCTTTTCTTGAAACTAGTGGTTTTGTCAACCATCAACACTTGATGTTTTTCTTGATTTCTACCTTCGTTGATTTCAGCATCACGAAGAGCTTGGAAGTTGTTTCCGTTATCCCTTGCATATTATAGTTCATCACGAAGTTCTACTAACTTGGTGATGGTGACTAGAGAATTCTGTCAATCACTATCTTATCTGGAAGATTAACTCCCACTTGATTCAAGCGATTGTAGTACCCAGACAATCTGAGCACATGCTCACTAGTTGAGCGATTCTCCTCCATCTTTTAGCTATAGAACTTGTTGGAGACTTCATATCTCTCAACTCGGGTATTTGCTTGAAATATTAACTTCAACTCCTGGAACATCTCATATGCTCCATGACGTTCAAAACATCGTTGAAGTCCCGATTCTAAGCCGTTAAGCATGGTGCACTAAACTATCAAGTAGTCATCATATTGAGCTAGCCAAACGTTCATAACGTCTGCATCTGCTCCTGCAATAGGTCTGTCACCTAGCGGTGCATCGAGGACATAATTCTTCTATGCAGCAATGAGGATAAATCTCAGATCACGGATCCAATCCGCATCATTGCTACTAACATTTTTCAACACAATTTTCTCTAGGAACATATCAAAATAAACATTTGAAAGCAACAACGCGAGCTATTGATCTACAACATAATTTGCAAAATACTACCAGGACTAAGTTCATAATAAATTTAAGTTCAATTAATCATATTACTTAAGAACTCCCACTTAGATAGACATCCCTCTAATCCTCTAAGTGATCACGTGATCCAAATCAACTAAACCATGTCCGATCATCACGTGAGATGGAGCAGTTTCATTGGTGAACATCACTATGTTGATCATATCTACTATATGATTCACGCTCGACCTTTCGGTCTCCGTGTTCCGAGGCCATATCTGTATATGCTTGGCTCGTCAAGTATAACCTGAGTATTCCGCGTGTGCAACTGTTTTGCACCCGTTGTATTTGAACGTAGAGCCTATCACATCCGATCATCACGTGGTGTCTCAGCACGAAGAACTTTCGCAACGGTGCATACTCAGGGAGAACACTTCTTGATAATTAGTGAGAGATCATCTTAAAATGCTACTGTCAATCAAAGCAAGATAAGATGCATAAAAGATAAACATCACATGCAATCAATATAAATGATGTGATATGGCCATCATCATCTTGTGCTTGTGATCTCCATCTTCGAAGCACCGTCGTGATCACCATCGTCACCGGCGCGACACCTTGATCACCATCGTAGCATCATTGTTGTCTTGCCAATCTTATGCTTCCACGACTATCGCTACTGTTTAGTGATAAAGTAAAGCATTACAGCGCAATTGCATTGCATACAATAAAGCGACAACCATATGGCTCCTGCCAGTTGCTGATGACTAGGTTACAAAACATGATCATCTCATACAATAAAATTTAGCATCATGTCTTGACCATATCACATCACAACATGCCCTGCAAAAACAAGTTAGACGTCCTTTACTTTGTTGTTGCAAGTTTTACATGGCTGCTACGGGCTTAAGTAAGAACCAATCTTACCTACGCATCAAAACCACAACGATAGTTTGTCAAGTTGGTGTTGTTTTAACCTTCGCAAGGACCGGGCGTAGCCACACTCGGTTCAACTAAAGTTGGAGAAACTGACACCCGCTAGCCACCTTTGTGCAAAGCACGTCGGGAGAACCGGTCTCACGTAAGCGTACGCGTAATGTCGGTCTGGGCCGCTTCGTCCAACAATACCGCCGAACCAAAGTATGACATGCTGGTAAGCAGTATGCCTTATATCGCCCACAACTCACTTGTGTTCTACTCATGCACATAACATCAACACATAAAACCTAGGCTCGGATGCCACTATTGGGGAACGTAGTAATTTCAAAAAATTTCCTACGCACACGCAAGATCATGGTGATGCATAGCAACGAGAGGGGAGAGTGTGATCTACGTACCCTTGTAGACCGACAGCGGAAGCGTTAGCACAACACGGTTGATGTAGTCGTACGTCTTCACGGCCCGACCGATCAAGCACCGAAACTATGGCACCTCCGAGTTTTAGCACACGTTCAGCTCGATGACGATCCTCAGACTCCGATCCAGCAAAGTGTCGGGGAAGAGTTCCGTCAGCACGACGGCGTCGTGACGATCTTGATGTTCTACCGTCGCAGGGCTTCGCCTAAGCACCGCTACAATATTATCGAGGATTATGGTGGAAGGGGGCACCGCACACGACTAAGAAAATGATCACGTGGATCAACTTGTGTGTCTATGGGGTGCCCCCTGCCCCCGTATATAAAGGAGTGGAGGAGGGGAGGGCCGGCCCTCTCTATGGCGCGCCCTAGGGGAGTCCTACTCCCACCGGGAGTAGGATTCCCCCTTTCCTAGTCCAACTAGGAGTCCTTCCATGTAGTAGGAGTAGGAGACCAGGAAGGGGAAGAGGGAAGAGAAGGAAGGAGGGGGCGCAGCCCCTCCCCCTAGTCCAATTCGGACTAGGCCTTGGGGGGGCGCGCGGCCTGCCTCTCCCTCTCCCCTAAAGCCCAATAAGGCCCATATATTTTCTTCTCCCGTATTCCCGTAACTCCCCGGTAATCCGGAAAATACCCGAACCACTCGGAACCTTTCCGATGTCCGAATATAGTCGTCCAATATATCGATCTTTACGTCTCGACCATTTCGAGACTCCTCGTCATGTCCCCGATCTCATACGGGACTTAGAACTCCTTCGGTACATCAAAACTCATAAACTCATAATATAACTGTCATCGAAACCTTAAGCGTGCGGACCCTACGGGTTCGAGAACAATGTAGACATGACCGAGACACGTCTCCGGTCAATAACCAATAGTGGAACCTGGATGCTCATATTGGCTCCTACATATTCTACGAAGATCTTTATCGTTCAGACAGCATAACAACATACGTTGTTCCCTTTGTCATCAGTATGTTACTTGCCCGAGATTCGATCTTCGGTATCTCAATACCTAGTTCAATCTCGTTACCGGCAAGTCCCTTTACTCGTTTCGTAATACATCATCTTGCAACTAACTCATTACTTATAATGCTTGCAAGGCTTATGTGATGTGCATAACCGAGAGGGCCCAGAGATACCTCTCCGACAATCGGAGTGACAAATCCTAATCTCGAAATACGCCAACCCAACATGTACCTTTGGAGACACCTGTAGAGCTCCTTTATAATCACCCAGTTACGTTGTGACGTTTGGTAGCACACAAAGTGTTCCTCCGGCAAACGGGAGTTGCATAATCTCATAGTCATAGGAACATGTATAAGTCATGAAGAAAGCAATAACAACATACTAAACGATCGGGTGCTAAGCTAATGGAATGGGTCATGTCAATCACATCATTCTCCTAATGATGTGATCCCATTAATCAAATAAAAACTCTTTGTCAATGGTTAGGAAACATAACCATCTTTGATTAACGAGCTAGTTAAGTAGAGGCATACTAGTGACACTCTGTTTGTCTATGTATTCACACATGTATTATGTTTCCGGCTAATACAATTCTAGCATGAATAATAAACATTTATCATGAAATAAGGAAATAAATAATAACTTTATTATTGCCTCTAGGGCATATTTCCTTCAATTACCCCTCTGATTATGAACATGAGTATGCTTTCTGAGTAATTACATTCGTTCCTGAGGACAAGGGAGAAGTCTTGCTATGAGTAGTCATGTGAATTTGGTATTCGTTTGATATTTTGATAAGATGTATGTTGTCTAGCCTCTAGTGGTGTTATGTGAACGTCGACTACATAACACTTCACCATTATTTGGGCCTATAGGAAGGCATTGAGAAGTAATAAGTAGATGATGGGTTGCTAGAGTGACAGAAGCTTAAACCCTAGTTTATGCGCTGCTTCGTAAGGGGCTGATTTGGATCCATATGTTTCATGCTATGGTTAGGTTTACCTTAATACTTTTGTTGTAGTTGCGGATGCTTGCAATAGAGGTTAATCATAAGTGGGATGCTTGTTCAAGTAAGAATAGCACCCAAGCACCGGTCCACCCACATATCAAATTATCAAAGTATCGAACGCGAATCATATGAACGTGATGAAAACTAGCTTGACGATATTCCCATGTGTCCTTGGGAGCGCTTTTCCTATTATAAGAGTTTATTCCGGCTTGTCCTTCACTACAAAAGGATTGGGCCACCTTGCTGCACTTTATTTACTTTTTTTACTTGTTGCTCGTTACAATCTATCTTATCACAAAACTATCTGTTACCACTTATTTCAGTACTTGCAGAGAATACCTTGCTGAAAACCGCTTATCATTTCCTTCTGCTCCTCGTTGGGTTCGACACTCTTACTTATCGAAAGGACTACGATAGATCCCCTATACTTGTGGGTAATCAAGACTCTTTTCTGGCACCGTTGCCGGGGAGTGTAGTGCCTTTGGTAGGTGGAATTTGGTAAGGAAAAATTTATATAGTGTGCTGAAATTTATTGTCACTTGTTACTATGGAAAGTAATTCTCTGAGGGGCTTCTTCGGGGTATCTTCACCCCGTCCAGTAGAGCAAAGAGTTGCTCCTCAACCTACTGAACCTATTGAAAATGAAATTCCTTATGAGTATCCTTCGGGTATGATAGAAAAACTGCTACATAACCCTTTTACAGGAGATGGAACAAAGCATCCTGATGAGCACTTAATATATGTGGATGAAGTTTGTGGATTATTTAAGCTTGCAGGTATACTCGATGATGTTGCTAAGAAGAAGGTCTTCCCTTTATCTTTGAAGGGAGAAACATTGATATGGTATAGGCTATGTGATGATATGAGATCATGGGACTATAAAAGATTGAAGCTGGAATTTCATCAAAAGTATTACCCTATGCATCTTGTTCATCATGATCACAATTATATATATAATTTCTGGCCTCGCGAAGGAGAAAGCATCGCTCAAGCTTGGGGGAGGCTTAAATCAATGTTATATTCATGCCCCGATCATGAGCTCTCAAGAGAAATAATTATGCAAAGTTTTTATGCTCGGCTTTCTGAAAACAATGGCACCATGCTCGATACTTCTTGTGCTGGCTCTTTTATGATGAGGACTATTGAATTCAGATGGAATTTATTGGATATAATTAAATGCAACTCTGAAGATTGGGACCTCGACGAAGGTAAGGAGTCAGGTATGACACCTAAGTTTGATTGTGTTAAATCTTTTATGGATACCGATATTTTCCGTAAGTTTAGCACTAAATATGGACTTGACTCTGAGATAGTAGCTTCTTTCTGTGAATCTTTTGCTACTTATGTTGATCTCCCTAAGGAGAAGTGGTTTAAATATCATCCTCCCATAGAAGTAAAAGTAGCTGCACCTATTAAAGTTGAAGAAAAGACTGTCACTTATAATGATCCTATTGTTCCCACTTCTTATATTGAGAAACCACCTTTCCCTGTTAGAATAAAGGATCATGCTAAAGCTACAACTGTTATTCGTAAAAGCAATATTAGAACTTATACACCTCTTGAGCAAGTTAAAGTAGAACCTAATATTGCTATTGTTAAAGATCTCTTGTCTGATAATATTGATGGGCATGTTATTCAGTTTGAAGGTGAAACTACTAGAATTGCTAAACTTTGTGATAAGGATAAACATAGACCTGTGGTAGGCGTGCCTGTTATTTCTGTTAAAATAGGAGATCCTTGTTATCATGGCTTATGTGATATGGGTGCTAGTGCTAGTGTTATACCTCATGACTTATACAAAGAAATTAAGAATGAAATTGCACCTATTGAGTTAGAATATATTGATGTTACTATTAAACTTGCTAATAGAGATACTATTGCACCAATTGGAATTGTTAGAGATGTTGAAGTCTTGTGTGGGAAAACTAAATATCCTGCTGATTTTCTTGTTCTTACTTCTCCACAAGATAGCTTTTGTCCAATTATATTTGGTAGACCCTTCTTAAATACTGTCAATGCTACCATAGACTGCACTAAGAATATTTTTACTGTTGGTTTGGATGATATGGTCCATGAGTTTAATTTCTCTAAATTTAGTAAACAACATCGTGAGGAAGAATTACCTAGTAAGGATGAAATTATTGGTCTTGCTTCTATTGCCGTACCTCCTAGTGATCCTTTAGAACACTATTTGCTAGACCATGAAAATGATATGTTCATGAAGGAAAGAAGGGAAATAGATGAAGTATTCTTTAAACAGGAACCTGTTCCGCATCACAACTTGCCTGTTGAAATTTTAGGGGATCCTCCTCCACCCAAGGGTGATCCCGTGTTTGAGCTTAAACCTTTGCCTGATAATCTTAAATATGCTTATCTTGATGAAAAGAAGATATATACTGTTATTATTTGTGCTAACCTTTCAGAGCATGAAGAAGAAAGATTATTGAAAACTCTGAAGAAGCACCGTGCTGCTATTGGATATACTCTTGATGATCTTAAGGGCATTAGTCCCACTCTATGTCAACATAAAATAAATTTGGAAGCAGATGCCAAACCAGTTCGTGATCCTCAACGCCGTCTGAATCCTAAAATGAAAGAAGTGGTAAGAAAAGAAATACTAAAGCTTCTGGAGGTAGTTATAATCTATCCCGTTGCTGATAGTGAGTGGGTAAGTCCTGTCAATTGTGTCCCTAAGAAGGGAGGTATTACTATTGTTCCTAATGATAAAGATGAATTGATTCCACACAGAATTATCACAGGTTATAGGATGGTAATTGACTTCCGCAAATTAAATAAAGCTACTAAGAAAGATCATTACCCCTTACCTTTTTTTGATCAAATGCTAGAAAGATTATGCAAACATACACACTATTGCTTTCTAGATGGTTATTCTGGTTTCTCTCAAATACCTGTGTCGGCTAGAGATCAATCAAAGACTACTTTTACATGCCCTTTTGGTACTTTTGCTTATAGACGCATGCCTTTTGGTTTATGTAATGCACCCGCTACCTTTCAAAGATGCATGATGGTTATATTCTCTAACTTTTGTGAAAAGATTTGTGAGGTTTTCATGGACGACTTTTCCGTCTATGGTTCCTCTTTTGATGATTGCTTGAGAAATCTTGATCGAGTTTTGCAGATATGTGAAGAAACTAATCTTGTCTTGAATTGGGAAAAGTGCCACTTTATGGTTAATGAAGGTATTGTCTTGGGGCATAAAGTTTCTGAAAGAGGTATTGAAGTTGATAAAGCCAAGGTCGATGCTATTGAAAAGATGCCATGTCCCAAGGACATCAAAGGTATAAGAAGTTTCCTTGGTCACGCCGGATTTTACAGGAGGTTCATAAAGGACTTCTCAAAAATTTCTCGGCCTCTGACTAATTTATTGCAAAAAGATATACCATTTGTCTTTGATGATGATTGTGTAGAAGCATTTGAAATACTTAAGAAAGCATTAGTCTCCGCACCTGTTGTTCAACCACCTGATTGGAACCTACCCTTTGAAATTATGTGTGATGCTAGTGATTATGCTGTAGGTGATGTTCTAGGGCAAAGAGTTGATAAGAAATTAAATGTTATTCATTATTCTAGTAAGACTCTAGACAATGCTCAAAGAAATTATGCTACTACTGAAAAAGAGCTTTTGGCAGTTGTATTTGCTTATGATAAGTTCATATCTTATATTGTTGATTCTAAAGTAACTATTCAAACAGATCATGCTGCTATAAATATCTTATGGAAAAGAAAGATGCTAAACCTAGACTTATTAGATGGGTTCTCTTGCTACAAGAATTTGATTTGCATATTGTTGATAGAAAGGGAGCTGAGAACCCCGTTGCAGACAACCTGTCTAGGTTAGAAAATATTCTTGATGACCCACTACCTATTAATGATAACTTTCCTGATGAACAATTAAATGTTATAAGTACTTCTCGTAGTACTCCATGGTATGCCGATTATGCTAATTATATTGTTGCTAAATTTATACCACCTAGCTTCACATACCAACAACAGAAAAAGTTTTTCTATGATTTAAGACATTACTTTTGGGATGACCCACATCTTTATAAGGAAGGAGTATATGGTGTTATTAGACGTTGTGTACCTGAGCATGAACAGGAACAGATCCTACGTAAGTGTCATTCCGAGTCTTATGGAGGACACCACGCTGGAGATAGAACTGCACATAAGGTATTGCAATCTGGTTTTTATTGGCCTACTCTCTTCAAGGACGCCCGTAAGTTTGTCTTGTCTTGTGATGAATGTCAAAGAATTGGTAATATTAGTAGATGTCAAGAAATGCCTATGAATTATTCTCTTGTAATTGAACCATTTGATGTTTGGGGCTTTGATTATATGGGACCTTTTCTTGCCTCTAATGGATACACACATATTCTAGTTGTTGTTGATTACGTTACTAAGTGGGTAGAAGCTATTCCAATTAGTAGTGTTGATCATAACACTTTTATTAAAATGCTTAAAGAAGTTATTTTCCCAAGGTTTGGAGTCCCTAGATATTTAATGACTGATGGTGGTTCACACTTTATTCATGGTGCTTTCCGTAAAATGCTTGCTAAATATGATGTTAATCATAGAATTGCATCTCCTTATCACCCTCGGTCTAGTGGTCAAGTAGAGTTGAGCAATAGAGAGCTCAAATTAATTTTGCAAAAGTCTGTTAATAGGTCTAGAAAGAATTGTTCTAAGAAACTTGATGATGCGTTATGGGCTTATAGAACTGCATACACAAATCCTATGGGTATGTCTCCGTATAAAATGGTCTATGGAAAAGCATGTCACTTACCTCTCGAACTAGAACATAAGGCATATTGGGCTATTAAAGAGCTCAACTATGATTTTAAACTTGCCAGTGAGAAGAGGTTATTTGATATTAGCTCACTTGATGAATGGAGAACCCAAGGTTATGAAAATGCCAAGTTGTTTAACGAAAAAGTTAAAAGATGGCATGACAAAAGAATACAAAAGCATGTGTTTAATGTAGGTGATTATGTATTGCTATACAACTCTCGTTTAAGATTTTTTGCAGGGAAACTTCTCTCTAAATGGGAAGGCCCCTATGTTATCGAAGAGGTCTATTGTTCCGGTGCCATAAAAATCAACAACTTCGAGGGCACAAATCCGAAGGTGGTAAACGGTTAAAGAATCAAACATTATATCGCAGGTAATCCCATAAATGTTGAAACCAATATTATTGAAATCGTAACCCCGAAGGAATACATAAGAGACACTTTCCGGAACGTTTTAGACTCCAAAAAGGAATAGGTATGTGGTACGGTAAGTAAACCGACTCCAAAACAACTTTTAAGGCAATATTTTTCCGTTTTGGAATATTTAGAAAAATAGAAAAATAAGTAGCAGTCCGGGAAGGACATGAGGGCCCCATGAGGGTGGTGGGCGCGCCCTACCCCCTGTGCGCGCCCCCTACCTTGTGGGCACCTCGTGTGCCTTCTGGACTCCGTTTTCTTGCACATTACGTATTTTGGTCGGTAAAAATTCATTATATAATCTCCTGGGGGTTTTGACTCCCGTATCACGCAAATTTCCTCTGTTTTTGTTTTTGAGCTGTTGCTGCTGCAGATTAGAGCAAGATGTCTTCTCAAGAGTCAATCGGGGAGAGCCGGGTATCTAATCCGGCACCAGAACCAAGGGCAAACAGCGATGCTGACCACTTCAGGCCAGCAACAGAGGAGGAGATGGAGGCTGACTTGATGAGAGTAGATGCTATGGAGGATCAAGAAGTCACCTCTTGCCTCCGAGCTGGGTTCACGATGGGGGAACTACAGAGCTCAGCTATTCCAAACTCGGTTATCCCTTCTAATGTTAGATTTCTTACTTATGAAAATATGAAGAGGACTGTCACTTGTTCTCCCGCAGCAAGTCAATAAGCTTGAGGAGGAGAACCGTATCCTGAGAGGAATAATCGCCAAGAATATTACGCCAACAACAAAGAAGGAGACATGATCACATGGGTATGGGCACTCCCCTTGGCAACTGCCAAGCTTGGGGGAGGTGCCCCGGTATCGTATCACAATCACAACTCCTATTTTTACTGTTTTCTTAGTTCGATCCTATTAGTAGTATCTTGATCTAGTAGAATAAAGTTTATGGCATGATCTAGTTTGAGTTTTGCTTTATGATCTCACTATGTAATCGAGTCCGTGAGTTATATATAATAAAGATTAGTGTTGAGTCAAGGGCTTGATTATTTTGCCATGACCTTGGGTGAATAAAAGAAAAGAGAAAAAGAATAAAAGAAACAAAAAGTTCATATTGATCTTATTGAGAGTAATGACTTCACATAGAAAGAGTATGATGATTAAAAGTTGTTGGGAGTTGGCAGACATAGCTTTGGTCATTGTTGCAATTAATAGGAAGTAATAAGGAAAGAGAGGTTTTCACATATAGATATATTATAATTGACATCTTTTATGATTGGGAGCACTCATTAAAATATGACATGCTAAAGAGTTGATGTTGGACAAGGAAGACAACGTAATGAGTTATGTATTTCTTATATCTGAGATAAAGTATGTTGTCATGGATCCTCTAACTTGTTGAGCTTGCCTTTCCCCCTCATGCTAGCCAAATTCTCAGCACCAAGTAGAAATACTACTTGTGCTTCCAAATATCCTTAAACCAGTTTTGCCATGAGAGTCCACCATATCTACCTATGGATTGAGTAAGATCCTTCAAGTAAGTTGTCATCGGTGCAAAGCAATAAAAATTGCTCTAAATATGTATGATTGATTGGTGTGGGAGAAATAAGCTTTATACGATCTTGTGATGTGGAAGTAATAAAAGCGACGGACTACATAATAAAGGTTCATATCACAAGGGGCAATATAAAGTGACGTTCTTTCGCATTGAGATTTTATATATCCAACCATAAAAGCACATGGCAACCTCTACTTCCCTCTGCGAAGGGCCTATCCTTTATTATTATCTTCTACCTTATGCAAGATTCATGGTGATCTTCACCTTTTCTTTTTCATTTTATCCTTTGGCAAGCTCAGCATGTTGGAAAGAACATGATATATATATATATCTAATTGGATGTAGGGGAGCATGAACCATTATTGTTGACATTACCATTGAGGTAAAAGGTTGTGGGGCAAAACTATAAGCCCCTATCTTTCTCTGTGTCCGATTAAAACTCTGTAACCACAAGTATCGTGTGAGTGTTAGCAATTATGGAGGACTAAATGATAATTGAGTATGTGGACTTGTTTTTTAGCTCTGACATAGACTCTTTCCTATGTTATGATAAATTGCAATTGCTTCAATGACTGAGATTATAGTTTGTCGGAGCCCAATAAGGTTTATGATTTATACTTTTGCATTGTGAATAGATCATCACTTGAACATAAGTAATCATATGACAAAATCTATATATGTTGCTGTTATGAGAATAATCATGATGCCTTCATGTCCGTATTTTATTTTTATCGACGCCTCTACCTCTAAACATGGGGATATATTTATTGTTATCGGCTTTTCGCTTGAGGACAAGCGAGGTCTAAGCTTGGGGGAGTTGATACGTCCATTTTGCATCATGCTTTTATATCGATATTTATCGCATTATGGACTGTTATTTCACTTTATGTCACAATACTTATGGCTATTCTCTCTTATTTTAGAAGGTTTACATAAGGAGGGAGAATGCCAGCAGCTGGAATTCTGGTCTGGAAAAGGAGCAAATATTAGAGACCTATTCTGCGCAACTCCAAAAGTCCTGAAACTCCACGGAACATCTTAAAAGAAATAAAGAAAAATCCACGCCAAAGATGAAGGCCAGGGGGCCCACACCCTTCTCACGAGGGTGGGGGCGCCCCCCTACCTCGTGGGCCCCCTGGTGGCTCTCCGATGCCCATCTTCTCCTATATGAGGTCTTTCGATGAGAAAAAAATAGGAAGGAACTTCTCGGGACGAAACTCCGCCGCCACGAGGCAGAACCTTGGCGAATCCAATCTAGAGCTCCGGCAGAGCTGTTCTGCCGGGGATACTTCCCTCCGGGAGGGGGAAATCATCACCATCGTCATCACCAATGCTCCTCTCATCGAGAGAGGGCAATCTCACCAGCACCATCTCATCTCCAAACCCTAGTTTATCTCTTGTATCCAATTCTTGTCTCAAAGTCCGGGATTGGTGCTAGTAGGTTGCTAGTAGTGTTGATTACTCCTTGTAGTTGATGCTAGTTGGTTTAATTGGTGGAAGATCATCTGTTCAGATCCTATATGCATATTATTACCCCTCTGATTATGAACATGAGTATGCTTTGTGAGTAATTACGTTCGTTCCTGAGGACAAGGGAGAAGTCTTGCTATGAGTAGTCATGTGAATTTGGTATTCGTTTGATATTTTGATAAGATGTATGTTGTCTAGCCTCTAGTGGTGTTATGTGAACGTCGACTACATAACACTTCACCATTATTTGGGCCTAGAGGAAGGCATTGGGAAGTAATAAGTAGATGATGGGTTGCTAGAGTGACAGAAGCTTAAACCCTAGTTTATGTGTTGCTTCGTAAGGGGCTGATTTGGATCCATATGTTTCATGCTATGGTTAGGTTTACCTTAATACTTTTGTTGTAGTTGCGGATGCTTGCAATAGAGGTTAATCATAAGTGGGATGCTTGTTCAAGTAAGAACAGCACCCAAGCACCGGTCCACCCACATATCAAATTATCAAAGTATCGAACGCGAGTCATATGAACGTGATGAAAACTAGCTTGACGATATTCCCATGTGTCCTCGGGAGCGCTTTTCCTATTATAAGAGTTTGTTCCGGCTTATCCTTTGCTACAAAAGGATTGGGCCACCTTGCTGCACTTTATTTACTTTTTGTTACTTGTTGCTCGTTACAATCTATCTTATCACAAAACTATCTGTTACCACTTATTTCAGTACTTGCCGAGAATACCTTGCTGAAAACCGCTTATCATTTCCTTCTGCTCCTCGTTGGGTTCGACACTCTTACTTATCGAAAGGACTATGATAGACCCCCTATACTTGTGGGTAATCAGGATGCTAGTTTATCATCAGTGGCCCTGCATTCTTGTCCGTCTGCCATGCTATACTATCGGGCCGTGATCACTCGGGAGGTGATCACGGGTGTATACTTATATACATATTATATGATACCTGTGATGACTAAAGTCGGGTCGGCCCGTAGAGTCCCCGCGAGTGATTCACGGATTGGGTCCGAAAGGACGTTTGTCCCGACGGCCCTCTGAGTGGATCTTTGTGGCAGAGCGACTGGGTGGGTTAAGACCACCTAGGAGAGAGGTGGGCCTGGCCCTGGTCGGCGTCCGCGGTTATTTCAAAATAACACGCTTAACGAGATCTAGGTATTTGATCTGAGTCTGGCCACTGGCCTATACGCACTAACGAACTACGCGGGAACAGTTATGGGCACTCAACGTCGTGGTATCAGCCGAAGCCTTCGTGATGTCAGCGACTGAGCGGCGCGCGCCGGGTTGGACTGGAACGCCTGCTCTTGTATAAGGGAGGCTAGGTCTGCTCGCCGGCCGCGTACGCAATGTGCAGGTGTGCAATGGGCGATGGGCCCAGACCCCTGCGCCATAGGATTTAGACCGGCGTGCTGACCTCTCTGTTGTGCCGAGGTAGGGCTGCGCCGTGTTGATCTTCTGAGGCCGGGCATGACCCAGAAAAGTGTGTCCGGACAAATGGGATCGAGCGTGTTGGGAAATGTGGTGCACCCCTGCAGGGAAGTTTATCTATTCGAATAGCCGTGTCTCTCGGTAAAAGGACGACCCAGGGTTGTACCTTGACCCTATGATAACTAGAACCGGATACTGAATAAAACACACCCTTCCAAGTGCCAGATACAACCGGTGATCGCTCTCTCACAGGGCGACGAGGGGAGGATCACCGGGTAGGAATATGCTATGCAATGATACATGGTGAACTTACCATCTACTCTCTTCTACATGCTGCAAGATGGAGGTTTCCAGAAGCGTAGTCTTCGATAGGACTAGCCATCCCCCTCTTATTCCGGCATTCTGCAGTTCAGTCCACATATGCTACCCTTTTCCATTTGATACCAATGCATACATATGTAGTGTAGCTCCTTGCTTGCGAGTACTTTGGATGAGTACTCACGGTTGCTTTGCTCCCCCCTTTTACCCTTTCGATACCCGATTGTTGCGACCAGACGATGGCGTCCAGGAGCCAGATGCCACCGTCGACGACGACTCCTACTACACCGAAGGTGCCTACTACTACGTGCAGGCCGCTGACGATGACCAGGAGTAGTTTAGGAGGATCCCAGGCAGGAGGTCTGCGCCTCTTTCGATCTGTATCCCAGTTTGTGCTAGCCTTCTTAAGGCAAACTTGTTTGACTTATGTCTGTACTCAGATATTGTTGCTTCCGCTGACACGTCTATGATCGAGCTCTTGTATTCGAGCCCTCGAGGCCCCTGGCTTGTAATATGATGCTTGTATGACTTATTTTATTTGTAGAGTTGTGTTGTGATATCTTCCCGTGAGTCCTTGATCTTGATCGTACACATTTGCATGTATGATTAGTGTACGGTCAAATCGGGGGCGTCACAAGTTGGTATCAGAGCCGACTTCCTGTAGGTAACCCCCTTTCCAACTCCTTGGCTGAAGTTGAGTCTAGTCATTGAAAAACTTTTACTAACTTGGCTGTGTGGCTTATGGGCCCATGTCGCCATTGGGTGGCATTAGGAACTTTTATTCCTCGTATATACTCTAGGACTCTATTCTCTCTTCTATTCGGGTTAAATGAATTTACTAACTACATTAGGTTCTCGTAACGACTTTCCGCGGAGAGCCCCTTCATTCCGGATGGTTGCCTGCTTCACCAGAAGAATTCGAAGATACTCTCCGATGTTTTCTCGAGACCCTTGTGCCCTTCGCCGTTGCGACCCCTACCACCAATAAATCCTTGTGGATAACATCCTACATTTGTTGTTCATATTTTTTATCCCAGTTGTTCTTGTTATCACAAGATACCCTGAAATTCGCTCTGTTGTTCTGAGAATACTTTGTGCCTACTGCCATGTAGTTCTTTGTCACATGAATACCTCTACGGATAATTCCTCGCATTTACCGAGTATCCGCTCATCCCCATTTGTTCATGTGTTTCACAAAATTCTTCGAAACACTATTCGATCTTCCGAAATCCTTAGTAGCCTATTGCTCTTGAAATTCTTGCCTGCTTGCATTATGGTTAATTCCATATGTCTACCAATATTCATTAAAATCCTTTGCGATTCTCGTCCTTACCCTATCGATTCAACATGTGTGTGAATGCACGCAATCATCAGTTGTTCCCTGGAAATTGTTCTTCCATCTCAGACGTCATTCCTGACATGAGCTGGTTCTCGGCAAATCAAACCTTGATTGATTGCCCATCTAATCCTATTCAACATACTCGTACCTAATCATAGCATCTAATTCTGATACACCGATCTGGGTATCATAATTCCTTTGTATTGAAGCTTTGAAATTACCCTAAAATTTCTATAATTTGATGCCTTTGCATTCTTTCTTCTTCTCGTTGAGTATCGTTACTCACATCAGATCCTTGTTGACCGCCAGATCCTTTGGTAGATTGTTATCCGAAAGTGTCCTTCATATCCACTAACCTTGTGAGCTATTCCCCTGATACATAATGCCTTTGGTAAATATGTATCCTCTGCTTTTGTCAGCCATACTCTACCTTCGAACTTGCGTCAATTATTCTTGAAATTCGCGGTATATGTTCCTAAGATGTCCCTATGGGTTGAACCTATGCCCTCCCTAATCCGTGTGAACCCAAGAGTTTTCATGAGTCATACTCTTCTGACTTTTTGCCAAATACAATTTCAACACTACAACTTCATTGGACGCGAGAAGTGAATGAAAGGCTATGCATTGGAGAAGTGGGAGTTGACCTTGAACTTTGTGTTCATGCCCATGGAAATGATGTAGATCTTATCATGGAAGCTTCTCATAACAATAATTATTCCCTTGGTATAATTTGATCCTGTATCTGTGATTTTGGCCTTTGCAATCGTGGTTCCAACCAAGATTGTCTTCTTTGATCCCCTTTCTCGGACAAGTTGAAGTGCTGGCCTTCTGCATATCAATACACATGTCCAAACTCTAATATGGTCTACCTTCGAGTATTACCCCTGGTATCTCGAGAATATCAAATAACTGAGTTGCTTCCTATGAGTATTCATCTAGTATTACTTCTCATCGATTTCAGATTTCCCCCCGGGTTCTGAGTTGTCAGTCACTCGAGAAACACCTATAGAGAATCGACCCCGCACTCCGATTCAATAACTCTAAGTAATTTTCATTACTTACGAGTTTAATAATCCTTCGAGCCATTCCTAGCCTAATCGGCTATATCATTATCGTGATAAATTTTAACTGTGCTACCTGATCCTTCTTCCCGGAGCACAATTTTCGACGATGAGCTAAGCCTACATCGATTTTCCTCGTCATATCATTTTGTCTTGAATAGCAAGCTTAATTTCGAGTTTGTGTCGTACTCGTGGTTCCCATAACCTTTCGCTTCATCATTCCTTTGAATTGATGTCATCGCCGATCGATTACATCTTCATGAAACCTCTCCACAAATATATCGTGATCATCATCAACATTCTGAGATCTTCCAGGATATTAATTAAATTCATGATGAGAAATACCATCCTTGCCCCTTGATGATTTGTGTTATCATCGACAACATTATTTCCTCCCCCAACACAAACTTGTTTAGATAATGTTGTAAATACATCCTTTTTGACATGTCGATGGATTGCTGCCGGACCCATCGGCCACGTCCTATTGCATGAGATGTTCTAGAAATTCCTGATGGATCCTTTATGGTCCCAAGGTCTGACCTTTACCTGATGACCATGTCAATGCTATCCCAAGCATGTCGGTGGCACTCCTAATATCCACAAGAACATTGGAAGCGCAATGATAAATGTTTCTTGATCACTTGTCCAAACACTGTTGTATAGGTAACGTCATGAACATTCCTCTCCCCATTACCTAAATGGTAATCTACTTACTCTCCTGTCATGGATATCATCATCTATTTGTCCTTGGGAATAACATACTCCTGATATTTGTGTTTAAACAGTTTTCCTTTCCATTGTTCTGATTAAATTAACAATCACATTTTCCTTTCCCTTGTTTTGTTTAAACCTTTCTTGTGATCTATATGATCTAAGCAGTAACATTCTTCTGCTTAATTAAACATCTTGGTGTACAACTCTTACAGTAAAACCCTGTTACTATTGTTGTTGACATTCCAGTAACCACCGATGGACGAGAACTTTGCCTATTGGTCCGCCTCGTTCAACGAGCAGGAAAATGGTTCTCTTCGTCCCTCGCCCGTGGTACCAACATTGTTGCCAACATAACTAACATGTTATTCTCTGACATGCCTTGCTATCATGACTGTGCAAGATGTTAATGCCTTCCTACTTATTACCCACATGGTGGGCCCATAACCCATAGTTCCACGGGATTGAAACCTGACTCTCATGTATACCCCTGTTTCTAAAAGTTTTTCCTCACGCTTGGTATCATATGTAAATCATGAGCCACCCTCCAAGAGATGATCTATATCCGATGCTCTGAACCCCTTCTCACACTCTGTTCAGGTATCGATCGTTTGTCCATTCGCTTGAAACTTCTTATTGTACCTTCATATTTTGATCTCGATGACTTTCTTAAATTTCAACTCGAGAGATGCCTCTATGCCATGTTCACTGAGATAGCCCCCAGGTACCTATCTTGTGTTGATCTCCGTCCTTCCCGAGTTTTTCCCCTTACTCCACCCCTTAAATCTCGGGATGAGATTTCTTGTAGTGGAGGAGAATTGTGACGTCCGGATAATTAAGCTACAGTAAACCCCTATTAATGGTGCCACATCATCACATTACTGTTGCTAATCCTCACTTGATCCAAATCACTATTCGTATTCAAATTCAAATTTAAAGTCAAAAATTCAAATTTGTCAAACATGCATAGTAAAATGTTCAAAGTGTGGAAAATATTCCATAACTAATTATGGTTGTGAACCAACATCTTTGCAAAGTGATTTAATGCCTTTAACTAATTAAAACAGGGGCTAAAAATATTTATTACATGCGTTTAAATAGCAAACAAATATAAACCTAATTTATTAAAGTGTGAAACTTTTTGTGGCAGAGGGGTAATTTTAAAACACTAATTTAAGTGTTGGTCTCATATTTTTATAAAACTGAAATATACTAGTAATAAAATAAAACAGAAAAGGAAAATAAATAAAAGAAGCTGGAAAAGAATAAAAATAAAAAGCGGAGAAAACCCCCCAAGGCTTCTGACCCATCGGGCAAGTGGGCAGTCCAGCCGGCCCACCCCCCCCCACACTTGCCTCCTTCCTCTGCTACATGGGAGGCAGGGGGTTCGTGGCGCTCATCGCCCGGCCATGGCGCGCCCCTGTCGCCGTGGCGGGCATCCGCCGCCCCCCGTCCTATATAGCCTCACCCCCTTCCCTCGGCGAACCCAAGCTCCTCCCTCCCTTTCCCCCTCGCGCCCCCATGTCCTTTCTCTCTCACACACACACACTCTGACCAAACTAACCACGACGCACCGGAGCATGCCACTGCGAATCACCGCGGCCACCGGCCATCGTCCGCTACACCGACGGGTTCAGGAGGACCGCCGCCTTCGCCTTCGTCCTCCCTGAGCACAAGGACAAGCCGGGCGCCCCCCACATCTCGCCATCTTCTCCGAGCGCGGCCGCCGGACGCCATCGTCGCACACGTCGCCGTCGAGCCACCCCCGGCCGAACCGAGCTCTCCCGTGAGCTCGTGGTGAGTTCCATCGACGATTCCCCTCTCCTCCTCTACACTTTCTCTGCTGTAGGCCGCCAAATTCGTCGTGGTCGAAACTCACATCCACGCGCCCGCGCCCTTCGGTGACGCTCGCCGTGAGCCACTGACTCGCCCGCCTGCACCCAGCGCCGCCCACTGCCTGGGCCCGCCGTGACCCCGCCAACGTCGCTTGCCCGCTACGACCGCGCTGCCGCCGCTGCACCAGCGCCTCGTGCCCGTTGCCACGCACCCTTGCTGCTTCACTGCTGCAGCCCCGCGAGCGCTCGCTGTTGCCCGCCGCGTGCGCCTTCCCTGGCCGCCGGCGCCCTGCTATGTCGTCCGGGTTCGCCGTTGCCCCGGCGAGCCGCCCTGCACACACTGCTGCCCGGCCTTGCAGCCGCTGTCCGCCGTGGTCCCCTGCCTTGCTGCTGCTCCACCACGGCCCCGCACGGCGCTCGCCACGCTCTCCCCTGCCGCGCTACTCACTGCCACCCCTCTCCCGTGCCGCACGCCGCGCCCGTCCCCTGCGCTCGTGCCGCCCACGTAACCCAGCGTGTCGACCGGCCCTGCCCGTGCCTCCTAGCGCCGGACCTCGCGCACCCGCTCGCGTTGGCCTCGGCTGCTGCTAGCCACGGTGCCTCGACCCCCTGCCGCTCGATCCGGTGGCCGCCTCGCTTGCGCCTCCCGCCCGCACCGGCCACCGCTCGTCAGGGCCTCGCCCGGCATCGCCCATCTCTGACCTCCGCTGGCCCCAGCCGCGCCCCGCCGTGGTCATGGCTGTCGGCCGAGTCCGCCCTGATGGGCGCCCCACCCGCGCCTGTTAAGCCACCCGTGCTAGTGGCCTTCTGTGCCACTAGCAGCCGGGCCCCATGCCCCTGAAAAAAGAGGGTTTAAAATATATATATATATATAAACAATTAATTAATTAAAGAGTTAATTAATTAACTTAATTAACCTTGTTAATTAGCCTAATTAACTAAATTATTTAGTTTAACCCTGTTAATTAGCTAAGCCAATGACATCTGGGTCCCTGGCGTCAGCTTGACCAGTCAACTGGCTGGTTGACTGCTGACGTCATGATGACATCATGCTGATGCAGTATTAGCTTTTTTAGTTAATAATAATTCTAAAATATTGTTTAAATCTTTGAAAAATAATAGAAAATTAACCGTAGCTCGGATGAAAAACTTTTATACATGAAAGTTGCTCAGAAAAATCCAACGAACCCGGATACGCAGCCTGTTCATCCACCACGCATCCCTAGCATAGCGAACACACAACTTTCCCCCTCCGATTCATCTGTCCGAAAGCGCGAAACACCGGGGATATTTTCCCGGATGATTCCCTCCTTCACCGGTATCACCTCATACTGTGTTAGGTCACCCCTAGCACCGCGCATTGCCATGTTATGCTTTGTGTTGCTTTGTTTGCTCTGTTATTTATTGTGTTCCCCCTCCGTTACTCCTTTCCGGTAGACCTCGAGACGGCTGTCGGTACCCCCGATCGACTACGGTGTTGACGACCCCCTCCTTGCCA